>NC_088339.1:32517500-32817500 GCF_036884655.1 Musa acuminata AAA Group | reverse complement strand
TGAAACATATAGGTTCATTTATCCTAACATCGTTGATTTTATCGATGAATTCACGAAAATATAAGGTAAAAAAATAATTTTAACGTTTCAATTGGTGGTGACGAATGACATTAGTGGTGGTAGATGTAAAGTGGCGACAAAGCGCTCTACAGCTCCATCACGGAGCAACATTTGCGGCACGGAGTCATCAGTACCGGTCTCGGAATCATCAAGAGCCTAGAGTTGACTCCCCCACCCACTCTCTAGAACCCTCGATAACACCTCTGCCTTACTCTTCCCCCTCATGCTCACCCTGCTGTTGCCACTGACCAAAGCTCTCATGGCTGCCTTTGCCCCGTTCACCTCCTTGACATCCCCCACCGTCTTGTTTCCATCGCTCTTTACTAGGTTCAGTAGTGTAACTGCAACGTTTTCCCTCGCCCTTCTACTCCCCCCAACCACTAGATCTACTAGGACACTAATGTTGTCCACCCTTCGGAATGACTTTATGCTATCATCGCATCCTGTCACCCAGGCGATTACCACCATCGCATCCTCCACTACCACCCTCCACCTATCCTTCACCACCAGGAAGAGGGGCGACATGATGCCCAGCTCAATAAGGGCAATGCTGTTGAGAAGGTAGAGAGTCAAGCTGAAGAGGGCCTTAAGCACATCCTTGATGGACCTAGTTGGTGTGCTAGGAGGGGTGCCAAGGAGGTCCATAAGGGCGATGACGAGTGGCTTCTTTGACCCAATGATGGAGCGGTATGCTTCGATGGAAAGGAGGCTGTAAAGGGTTACGACGCCGTGTTGGGCGACGACGGGGGAGAGGAGGTCGAGGGCGACATTGAGGGAGTCGAGGATGCTCGGGGTGCACATGAGCACCTCATGGGTAGAGATGAAGAGGTTAAGGAGATCAGTAACAATGTCCTCCTTAGCCTTGGTTGCGGACGAATGATGGTGATGGTGGTTGAGGAGGCGGGTGGTAAGGAGGGACACGATGCTAGCATCGATGAGAGAGGAATGCATCTCTAGGTCCTATTTTGATAGGTGACGAATCTCCACGACGGCTTCGGTAGTGAACTTTGATTCTGCAATGATAGAGCGTCGACACAGATGTAGAGTGACGAAAGGGCTGCTCGGCAATTATGTCGACATCGACACCAATAATATCGTCGTCTATTACTTAAAATGAAATATTAAAAATATATTTTTACCCTTTAATTTTATATTTTCATTCGTAAAACTGATATCGTTAAGATAAATAGACATATAAGATATCAATATAACTTTTTAAAGCATAGAAATCGAGATACTAAATGTAATAAACTATAAGGATAATATGTAAGATAGAAGATAATATATAAGGTAGAAGTATAATAACGTGAAGTTTTGGATGGACGTAAGTAATGGCATATATTAAAGATATTTTGTATTCTAAAATTTCTAATTTAAAATACGTGGTTTCCAAGCTGAGAAACTCGTGTATACGAACACCCTATACAATTATGTGTAATTGAAATAGCAAATGCCTATCAAGAATTTTAATTAAATCATTTGTGATTACTCGTGACTCATTCTTCGACATTTTCGAAATCTATGTAGCCCATCAATAATCCATATTTATTTCAATCTCAAGATGGCTAAGTCTAACCGTAGATGAGAAAAATACCATTTTGATCATCACTAGTATAAACGCTTCAATTAATCCGAGAACATTATTTTCCCATCCTCTGTCTCCGACGACGCACCAATCAGGTAAATAGCCCCGGTCGAACCTGGTGGGTCCCCCTCGCTTTCCTGGCTGATGTCTCGCCGTGGCAGGCGATCACGGCGCAAAACCATCCTCCCTTCTGATCATTTATTATTATTATTATTATTATTATTATTATTATTATTATTATTGTATTTTGTATATAAGGAAGGAAAAAAAAGCATTTATTTTTTCTCTCCCAAAAAAGAAAAAAGAAAAAGAAAGAATCCGCGACTCCTCTCTCTGGTGACAGGTAAGGAGGGGAAAGGGAATTCGGGGTTGGCGCACACGCTTCTCCTCGTTTAGGGATTCCCCGTCTCCGCCTCTCCGGCCTTTCGATTACTCCGGTTTCGATTGCCCGGGGAGGAGCACCTCCTGTCGTCTTCGCTTGAACCCGGTCGAATCTCCACGGAAAGATCCCGTTTTTGTATTCGTTCGATTGGTTCCTTAGGGTTCCGGGGTCGCGGCGATGGCCGGCGCGCTGGTGGATCGAGCCACGAGCGATATGCTGATCGGCCCCGACTGGGCGATGAACCTCGAGATCTGTGATATCCTCAATCACGACCCGGGGTATGTGATTCTACTGTGCCGTCTTCCTTTCCTTTCTTTCGTTTGTTTATTAAGCATCGGAGTTGCTTTCTACTGTTGCATTTGTTTCGTCATTTGGTGTTCTGAATTTGATTGTTGTCACATGCGAATGGAAACTTAGTCTTGCTTTTGTTGGACTTGGTTGTTTATTCGGTGAAACTGGGGCGTAAACATGGTCTTTGAGTTGACATCCGTGAAACATAAGGACTAACGGTACGAAATTCTTACCCTGGTTGGCAAGGTGGGAAACTTCGATAAACTAGTTTACTGGTTTATCTTATCTCTAGATCAGGAGTATTGTTTTGGATGACGTTCTGAGGAACTGAATCATCTAAAGCTTGGGTAGTATCCAATACGACAATTTTGAAGTTCGGCAATGAAAGTCGCCAATGGAGGGCTACAAGATACGTGTTATTAGTTCAGATGCAAGATCAACACCACTGATGCCATAGATGGACTATGAAATGGGAAAATGATCAGTATGGCATTTTATGAAGGGTGATCTTTAATAATTCTTTTCCAGAATTGTTTACGGTGGCATCTGTGAGAAATGATATGGAAGAATTGGAACTGTATTTCCACAAAATTGGGATGCAGTGACTGCTTGTTACTGTGGTTCTTTTCTAAATCCTTTCTTTTGCTTTAGAAGTCCACTCCTTAAGGTCAAAGTCTGGTTGTCATTCCAGACGGTGGCACTACTGAAACTCAGAACTTTGGAATGAACCTAATGGTTTATAGAAAGAGATTATCAGGATTAGAATAAATGGAAGATATCTATAGGGCTTTTGACTGAGGTTTCAAATTCTGTAATGTGCTGATTGGGGTAATGTTCCGATCCCATACCCTTGCTTGCCATTGCCTCCTCTGATCTGCCAGGGGGAGGAGGAGGAGGAAGCCTACATGGTGTTCTTGATGACCACCTCCCATCGCCCCCTGCTGATCTGCCACTAGTCTTCACCATTGACGTTAGAGGATGACTGCTGCCTGTGGTCGCCTCAGCTGATCCACCACTAGTCATCACTTGTGACACTAGGGGGGATATCAGAATGGGTTTCACGTATCATGTGCTTGGGACTTTAAATTAAATAAAGATTGTTCAGAGGGGAAAAAAGAAAAATATATATATAAGTGAATTAGAGAAGGAAAAGATACAAAGGAGAGGGAAGAAAAAGAGTTGAGACAATTATTCTTAAAAAATATTATTTTTACGAACAATTATTTTTTTAAAAAATGAACATGTGTTTTCTCATATGAGGATGGACTACTCCATTTGCATGCATTATTCACTTTTCCAATTTTGATTTAATTCTTTCTTAAATTTTGTTATCAGGCAAGCTAAAGATGTTGTTAAGGTCCTCAAGAAACGTATTGGGCATAAAAATTCTAAGGTTCAGCTTCTTGCACTAACAGTAAGTACTTCAGCCAGTTTGGCCTTTAATTGTGCATTATATATCCAGGTAGCTTTCTCATATGATAGGGTTTCGAGTCCCCAGATGTGCCTTGTGCATATGTGGTAACAACTAGTGCATCTTGTAATATATACATAAGGAAAAAATGTTAACAACAATTGGTTTATAATACCCTTTTGGGAGTCACTTGCTATTGGCTTTTGAACTTTCATGATGCAACTATTTGTTTAAAAAATTATGGTAAATCTTTATGCATATTTTGTATATTTGTTTCACTCTGTTGTCTACTTTGATCTTGTTTCTATGGGTGCTCTCATTTCTTAGTGCTTCTTACACCTTTTAAGATGCCATTTTCACTTTTAAGTCTTTTCTGAATTGCTTTTTGTTTTATTGTTTGATTCTATCCTCCATAGGTGTCTGTTTTATAAGTTATTTTTAGTGATTCTATCCTCCATTTTACTTTCTAGGTTTCTATTTTTGGTTGATTGAGCTACTCTCATGTACAATGTGGCTGACTGATTGCACTTTAGGCTTACATGAAGCAATATTTTTGTTCTTTGTTCTTGTCACTATTTCAACCTTAGTTTTTCTCAAGACCAAGATTTGCAACTCAGGTCACGTATCATGTTTGTGCCAATTATAATTTCCTTGTTATGTAGTTCAATTTATAAAATGAAGACCATGTCTTCACAGAAGATAATAAAGCATTTGATTCATTTTAGTTACTCTTTAAATTTGTTTCTTTTAATTTACTTTATGTGCCTTTGTTTATCTATTCCCTTGGAGATTTACTCTCTTTTGCAGTGTTGATGGCCCTTTTGCTAAATACTAGTGACATGGTTATATATATTAATTATTTGCATCTCATGCACTCAGCGATTTCGAGGTTTATGCAGTACATATTAGTCCAACACTCCTAAGATTCAATTCTCAACAAACTCTTGACATAATTTATCTGTATTTTGGTAGCATCATTACTGCAGAAATCATATGTTCTATACTGCATATCTTTTGTTGGTTGTAAACACACTAGTGTACTTTTTAAGTTGTTTTTTTTTGTGGAAAGACTCAAGTTCCCCTTTAAGTTTGATTTATTTAGAGAGAGAATTAGAAAGAGAGAGAGAGAGAGAGAGAGAGAGAGAGAGAGAGAGAGAGTATATGAGTCACTGTTTAACCATTAAAAGAAGAACAAATGAACCAGACTAAACCACCTGTAAAAGGGCGGTCCGCCTCCTGGTTCACACCCGCAGGTCCTAAGGGCAAGACCCTTTTAGTTTAGGCTCGAGCTAGCATAACTTTAGTTCAAATCTGAGTTGGGCCCAAATCAAAGACTCAAGCCCTTTTAATCAAGTACTTTAATGATAGGCTCTTGTTAATTTGAACCTCGTTCTCGTCTTGGTGCTGAGACACAGTTTTCAACCAACTAGTTTCATTGGAAAGCCATTGGAGATGACATAAATAGGTAAATACCTTTTTTACGAGTAACAAATCTGTCATGCAAACTGAGTGTTTTGTTCTTCTTGGTGTTGTCAGAATTAGTATGCAAAGCTAGCATTTAGCTTGTGTCTTGTCTTGGCACAGACATTGCTATTGCACTTGTGGCATGGCACTAGCACTTAAGTGGTTTCCTTGGATAGCGTGAAGGTTTTGTGCCACTGTGTTAGTCCTTGGGCTGATGAAATGTACTATCTTTAGATAGAAATGGTCCCTGATAGTGTCCTAGCTGTGATGGAAAATTTTCCATGCCATTGGCTGAAACTGATGTGAGACATAACTTTAAACTTTCAAAACATTAATTATCTCAATACATTGGAACCCCTCGGTGGTGAGGGATACCCTTCCCACATATTACCTATGAGGTGGACATCAAAGATGGCTTACCTTGGAACCTTCGCAGGTGGTAGTGAGGGATATTCCTTCCTGGTAAGTACCTATAAGGTGGACATTGAGGGTTAAGCTAGCTGCTATGTCCACATGAAGGTTTTGGGTGACACTTCTCCTTTTCTTACTCTTGGACAGCACCACATTGAGTTGTAGGCTTCTTTTTCTTGCAGTAAAATGTCAAATTTCACAGCATATTGTGTGTCTTCCTTTTGTTGAAAAATCTGTGCATGTGTGGGTGACCAAAGCACATCACCCTTGTGATCGTTTGGGAAGTTAACTTACTTTCTATGGTATTACAACGAAGAAGTATACATGGATTTGCAAGTAGACAGCAATCCATAGCAGGCTGGCATGGTTTGGAACAGGTCAGCACATGTTATGCCAGAAACACATTGGCATACATAATGACAACTTGTGCCAGTAGTCCCAACATGCTTGTGTTGGTTGGGTACGAGCATGCTGATTTGAAGAAATGCGGTTTTCTAGGCAGACAGAGGAAAGCAAATCAAGGAGAGATAAAATAAAGAGTCAAGGAGAAAGAGAGAAGAGATCAGCTAGCAGGCCAAAGAAACTTGATTTCTCAATTTAAATCATGTCAACATGTAATTTGATTGATGACATATCTATATTTGGAACAAAGTCTTAAGAAAATTTCTTATGGGACTTTCCATGAGATGGAAAGAAATCCAATAAATGTCATATTTCCTGTTCTTGTGCCTAAACATGGACTTGAGTCAAACTTAAACTGAACCATATAAGATGTTGTGATGTGCATCTACCTTGGACCGTCTTTTGTTAACCAATGTACATTTGCTTATTGTCTAAACTAGCCTCCTTGGCCGTCAAAAGGGCCCAAGTTTGTGTAAATTCTGCTTGTTCAGAATAAGACAACTTGATACAACCCTCTAGTGTGTCCATCTAGAATAATTCAGTGCATAAAGGTCCAAATCATGATTTAAGTCATGTCAAACATTAGACAAACAATCTTCTGGTCAAGGACTCGCATGCTTCTGGTAAATAAAAAAGGACATATTAAGCTTTAGAATAGAAATGGACATCTTAATACTAGTTTTGAAGTGGAGAAGCCTTCTTTGAAAACTCCTTTTGTCAAGTTAAAAAGGTAAGGGCTGATCAAGCCTTCTCATCATGAATTTTCTATTTTGATTCTACGTTAGGGTTGATTTTCGTCATTATTTTAGTAGTTAATTTAATTGGTCAAAAGAACTTTATCTTAAGTTTAATTTGTATCTGAGAGTTGTAATATGAATTTAGTATGAGTTAGGCAAACAATTTTACCATAGAGATCTGTATTTTGAAGGTTTTAAGTGTCTCTTTAGTGGGTTGATGGGATTAACATCTCCTGCAACCCTTGTATGTGTAAGAAGATTGTAAACCTAGGGCCATATGAATAAAAGATTCTTTATTTTATTGCAATAAAGTGATTTAATTTTTTAATTCAGTCTTTTTGTTGGTGGCTGTGGGTGGCTCCATCGTCATCTTGAGATGAAGATATGCATTTTAGAAGCAGTACTCTAATATACAGCTTAAGGTGATAATTCAAACTATACCAAATCAGTCCTGGTTGAATGAATCTGGACATCTACTAAAAATTAACAGAAAATCCCTGGTATATGAAACGTAAATTTAACGTACACTTCAATAAAACTCATATTAGATATACTCTAAATTTACCTATATCCTACTTTCCTGTCATAGGCTGCATCATGAATTTACCATATCATGCCAGAAATATTTCGGCAATTACTTGTTTAACAGTTGACAATTCTTTCTAAATAACTTCAGTTAGATAAATAGTTTCCTATGTTTCATGCCAATTTTATATTTTTATATCTTGTTTATCTTACATTGATTTACCACTTATCAGGATATTGATTTTATGTTGCAGCTACTGGAAACAGTGATAAAAAATTGTGGGGACATAGTTCATATGCATGTTGCTGAGAAAGATATACTGCATGAGATGGTCAAGATTGTAAAGAAGAAGGTTTTATTTTTTTTCAAATTTAGATATTTCCTTGTTTATTACCTTTTACTTGCTGCTGATCATATTTCTGATTATTTTTCTTACAGCAACCTGACCTTCATGTGAAGGAAAAGATACTTATATTAATAGACACATGGCAAGAAGCTTTTGGTGGTCCACGGGCAAGATACCCTCAATACTATGCAGCATATCAGGAATTATTGGTAAGCTTTGCACATTTTTTTTATTGCTATGAAGTATCAATTGATATGTGATTCTTCTATTGGGAATAATTTAGAAATAAGATGCTGACATGTGAAACAGTTAGGATTTTGGATTAACTGTTGCCAAATTAGAACTCGGTTTTTTATGTTATCTAAATGTATTGTTGTTTCCTTCTCTATCAGAGAGCTGGAGCTGTATTTCCACAGAGATCTGAGAGTTCTGCACCTATTTTTACTCCTCCACAGACGCAACCTTTGCGATCATATCCTCCATCAGTGCGAAGTCCTGATTATCAAAATGAAGCACCTGAATCTTCAGTTGCATCTGATTTTCCTGTTTTGAGGTGCTATCCCTATCTTCTCAGTTGTTTGTAATGTTTTTCAGTGGCAAACACGATAGTTGCACTGATGCTAGTTCTTCCCTTTCTCATTTTCTCACTGTGATGGTTACCTTTCTGTTTTGATAGCCAAACCTTTAAACTTTTTTTTTGCCCTGATAGTTGTGTTTAGCTGCTATATTTGTGTTTGTTGAGTATGACTATGAGTTTTGTTGGTTTACCATTTATGACATTTAAGTGAAAAAACTATGCCTAGTGGATATCTTGGTTGGTTGAATGGTCATGTTCAACCCATGTTAGCTCAGATTCGATATCTTGGGTTCAAGCACTCAAATTGCAATTTCTAGAACAATCTTTTATTTTTTTTGTCATTTTTATCTACTATTGTTCACTGAACTAAGTTTAAGTAAGTTTTTATTGTTAAATACATGATTTTTTATTCCAATAATTGCATGTTTGAACTATACAAAAATTTTCTTTCGTTGCATGCCCCTGTAACTTTTGTGTCTGGTTAAATACTTCTGGAAGTTTTGTTTCATTCACTTAAAATCACAATTTTAAGACCAATCTTCTAGCTTTTCTTTGTTCATTTTGATCTGCTCTAGTTCACTAAACTAGTTTAAAGTGAGTATATATAGACTATACATAGATATTATTTTCCCAATAAGTTCCTCAAATCTGTATTATAGAACAAAATTAGCATATGTTCATTTCTATCCCTGTAAAATTCCTATTTGATTCATTAGCTTAAAGTTCCATACATTATTGGTTCTGGTGCTGTACTTTAAAGACTGAATTTCTATTTAATTTTTCAGCCTCACTGAAATTCAGAATGCTCGTGGGATCATGGATGTACTTTCAGAAATGTTGAATGCCTTGGATCCTGGAAACAGAGAGGTATTTTGCACTTTGAGAGTTTCTTTTATAATATTTATTAGCACGTTATCCCAAACACCATTTTAGTTCAAACTGGCAATTAACACTCCAGTTTTGAAAATCTGGCATGCAACTTTTTTCCTGGACCATGATATCCAGGCATTGATTAATAAAATGTAGCGGAGGGTGAATATTTTTTTGCTGTGTCATTAATCTGGTTTACTGTAGCTGGACTCATTATTGAAAACTCAATACTCATGGCTCAATTTAGAGTTGATAGTATTCTCTGGTTTCTTCTGTGTATGCCAATACATTTATGACCTGATTTTTCCAATGCTAAAACAAAGATGTGAAATGTAATCAAGCTCAGCCAAGGTTGCTTTTATATGCAGGGACTTAAACAGGAGGTAATCGTTGATCTTGTTGGTCAATGCCGTACTTACAGACAAAGAGTGGTGCATCTCGTGAACACAACTGCGTATGTTCTCTCAGTTATGTTTTCCACATTTTCTGTGTTTATAACAGAAGTACGATGGACAAAGATCGGACTAATCTAGTTTCGTTGCTGTAAAAGTCATTTTTTTGAGTCAACATCTAAATTTGTATCACAAAAAGATGAAAGCTTAGCACATTTGATTCACTAGAATTGAGTAATAATTCTTATTCTTATGGTTCTTCTCTTGTTTATCTTTTCACCTTTTTCATTGCATTTCTTCATGGAGGTATTTTAGAGTTAATATTGTCAGTGGTAGCTACGCTTGTCTATCACATGTAACGTGAAGTATTCGAATTGGCATATGCTACTTTGCGAAATTTGGGCTACTTGACTGTTCTCATCATTTTCAAGATTGCAGTCTTTTATATTTTATGCTGTTTGTGACAGAGATGAGGAGCTGCTTGGTCAAGGACTTGCTCTGAATGATGATTTGCAGAAGGTACTTGCGAAGCATGATGCTATTGCTGCAGGACTTGCTGTTCGTGTGGAGAAACGAAAGTCACTTCAGACACTCGTCAATATTGATGATTCTTCAGCAAGCAAAGAGCCACAACAGAGGTGGTTGGCTTTCTTTTAAGTAATTTGCTATTTACAAACTGTGCACTATATTTGTAACACCATAGAAATGCCCATGCGAAGTTAAGAGGAAATCTGAACAGCTTTACTGAAAACTGTTTAAATTTCTAAGAACAAAATTTCTACTGAGGATGCACTTCTGTGATTGGCTTGGATGTGTTGTGGTGGTTCTACAAGCTGATCATTGTTGATCTCTTTAAAGCCTTTTGTTTAGTTGATTTATTTTTAACCAATCTATTTTATTTAAGATTGACCGTTAGAACATGTTATACTTATGAGTGGAATCTTCAGCTTTATCAGTAGCATTTATTTCTGGCTTACATCTATAGTGCTTAATGAGGCTTCCTTTCATGATCGACTTTGATGTAGGCCATCAAGTACAAGCACAAGTAACCAGCCTCCTCTTCAGCAACTATTGCTGCCTGCTCCTCCATCCGATGGTGCAGGAACCACTTCAGTAAAAGTTGATCCCAATATGGACCTTCTTAGTGGCGAGGACTACAATAAACCTACAACAGAGAATCTGCTAGCTCTTGTTCCTGTCAGTGAACCGCTCAACAATTCTGCTTCTGACCAGAATGTCTTGGCACTCGCAGACATGTTTTCTCCAAACGACTCTACCAATAACAACAAAAATCCTGCAAACACTTTTGATTCAAATTCTACATTTCCAACACAACAGACATATCCTGCTTTTTCGAACCTTCAGCAGACACAACAGCCTCAATTTTTTACTAATGGAGGCATCCCAAACTCAGGGGCACCTCAATTTGAGCAGTCAAGTCATGACCAGGGAATGCAGCTCAACCTGGCAACCACTCCATGGAATGGTCAGTTTGCTCCAGCATATAATCCACAGCAGCAGGCACTAGGTTATGGTAAGACCATTGTCTTTTCCTCTAAAACTTTATAATGCTCTTTTTCCCTGTAATTTTGCCTATATTTTGTTACAAATGTATTCTTCAAATGTTTTAGGTTTTTTTAGTCATTGATTGTTCTAAAAATCCTACAGGATGAATAAAATGAAAAATAGCACTTGTTTGTTCTGCAATTAGCATAAACCTATGCCAGAGGAAAAATTACACAAATATGGCTATAGGACAAATAATATATTATGGATCAGAATGTCGCATACTTAAAATTATGTCATATACTGAAAGTGCAATTTAAACTAACAATGCCAAACTGGATGAATGACATTATACAGTAGATACAATAAGAAATGATGTGCTTTTACTAAATTAGAGGTATCTGTAGTTGTTGTAAGGATGAGAAAATATTATCTATGGTGGTCAGAACATACACAAAGCCAATTGTCATATGCACCAACAAAAAATGCCATTCAATCTGGATTTGGATATCTAGAAAGAGTTATAGAGGTGGACAAAGGAAAGTTTATCATCAGTAATAAAAAAAGACACCAGGGCTATCCTTAACGACAAGAATCTTGCAGAAGCCCCATCACACTCTTATTTAAATTTACATGATTTGGAATCTTTTGAAGAATCAGATTTCTAAACAATAGCAAAGCCATAAGTCTCAACTAGAAAAGGTTGAAAGAATCAGATTACTAACATTTGGAATAATGACTCTTAATATCTGGAACTACCTTCCATTTTATCTTGAATTGTATTATTTATCATCACCTCTCTCCAACACAACAAAACTTAGATCTAAAACCATATTTTGCTTTATGTATAAGTTGTTGAACACAAATAAATTGAGAAAAAAATTTAAATAAAGTGTTGATTTTTTAGTCTTCTTTTCTCAAGTTTAAGCATATTATGTTTGATAAATGCACAGATATGTGCGTGCTCATGTATATAAGGGGAGAACAGTGCAAAAAACCTGCCACCAATGTGGGATTTTGGAAGGATCAATGTACATCGGCTTACCCCTACGTGCAAAGTGACTTTCTATAAGTCAAAACATTTGTAATAGTTGAATGGACCCTGTTAACTCTCATAGAGGATTTCCTTTACCGTGTCACCAATATACTATTTGAAGATAAACACAAATATTTATATGTATGTAGCTATATACATATATGTATATTTCTACATGTGAACGTGTAATAAACATCCATACATATACCATAGCATGTACACATGCTTTTTATCTGTTTCATACCCCTGCCCTTTTGAAGCTACCTCTTGAACTTGTATCTGTGGCTCTGTGCTTGCACCTTCTTCAAGTTGTTAGGGTTGTTAAAAGGTGATACCCCAGTATTTTTTAATAGTAAAAAAGGATTTCTGTAGGCAACTTACACAGTTGGAATAGAAGGCTTTTTGTCATCGAGGTTGGCAGTTTAAGCACAATTGGTTGGAGAAAGAATATGAAAAGTGTTTTTTTATATTCTTTTTATTTGTGCTTCAAAATCATTTCACTGGAGTTCTCTATCTGCTACATTGCTTGGCTTGATTCTTTTTAGTTTTATGCCCTTTTGTATGAGTGTCGTCTGAATTTTACAGATGCAAATGATCAAAGTGGAGCTCTTCCCCCACCGCCATGGGAGGCACAACCTGTGCAGAATGAAATGCCTGGCTTGCAGCATCAACCGCTTCAAACTGATCAGCTTAGTGTGCATCCCTTATCAGTTCAAACTGGTCAACTCCGGGGCATGCAAGCTCAACCCATGCTCGGCAGCCAGCTCGGAGGCATGCAACCTCAACAAACGTCAGGCGGTCAGCTTGTAGGAATGCCTCCACAACATATGATGGGCCCCCAGCTTACTGGGTTGCAACCTCAGGTTGTCCAGGGCGATCAGTTTGTAGGCATGTATCCTCCAATGCAGAACAGCCAGATGAGAGCCATGTATCCGCCACAGATATTCGGAGGTCATATGGTTGGTATGGGTCAACAGCCTATGCAGGGTACAGGCTATGGGTATGGGCAGCAGCCGGGTGCTCAATTCTATGATCCAATGAGACCTACATACCCTTATTATACTCCAAATGCACTTGGGCAGAGAATGTATGGGCTTTCGGTGCAAGATAATAACACGTACGCGAGTAAGGCTTCGTCATATCAGATGCCCACATCCTCATCTTATCTGCAGAATTCGAACAAACCATCAAAGCCTGAGGATAAGCTCTTTGGTGATCTTGTTAGTTTGGCCAAAAACAAAGCTAAATAAGCCTCTGCTCCTAAGGTCGAGATATTGTAAAATCAGTGTGGAACTGTTTCTTCACACTTTTTTTTTTTGATTTCATATGCTGGTTCTGGTACTTGCTTTCCTTACATGTATTATCTCTTTCTGCCTCCTCATTTGTATGATGTCCTTTTCTTTTAATCATGTACATTTAGAGGGGAAAAGGATAAAGGTTGATTAGAAAGATTTAAGATACGTTTTTTTGGTTATGTTCATGTTTGATGATTCAGAGATCAAAATACGAGTCCATACGGTTCTTCCAGGAAACAGTCACTTTTTCTCTCTGTGATGCTGTATTTACTTGATCTCGCAGTGACAAATATTGTGTACTAATGTTATGACTAGATATATTAGAGAATCCATTGCATTTAGTCTCTAAGATATTGTGGCCATTATTTTGATGACAAAATTTTGTGAACTTGTTATATATAAATATATTGACCGATTTGCTAATTAGATTGTTTAAGTCTTAGAAAACTAAAATGTCCTTAATTCTTCTTTTATGATAATAAAAAAAATTATTATAAGAGTGAAATGGAATAATCATCCTTTTTTTTAATTGAGAAAAAAAATCTGGATGATCGACACACAGATCTAATACGTTAGTTATCAAAAATATATTTAATCCGTTTATCTTAGTTACGTCCGACGAAAATAAAAAATAAAAAGATAATTTTAATTAGTGTTTAGTTAGCCATGCAATACACCGAGATCGTAGAATGTACGAGGCATATTCCTTGTTCGTGTGAGATGCAGCGCAAGATGCGTCTGCCAGACGATGATCTTATCGTTCCGCACTCTCGTTCACTTACGTTTTTGTTTTTGGTTCTCTCGATCGTCTCGATTTGCTTCTGTGCTAGGGTTCCTCCTTCGGCGAGAAGTTACTCGTGGTAGTTTTGTTCAGATTGCAACACGCCTCGAGCGTCGGCTGATACCGCTTCTACAGCCGCCTCTTCTACCACATGGGTGCCATGGTTGCAGGTGACAAGTTTGCTTCTGGGCATCTCGCCTATTCCTGCTGTTTTATTTGCTCTCTCTATCAAGTTTTGTGCTGGAAGTCCGATGTGTGTGTTTGCGCGCGCGCTAGCGTTTTATCCTTTTTAGTTTGATAGCTTCTCATTGCTCTACAAATTATTCTCATATTTTAGCATAAATCATAAGTTTTAAATCATATAAACTTATCCATCTACTACATAGGTTTGAGTTATATGCTATCCACAGGCGAGAAAAAAAATTAAAATTATAAATTAAAATTATATCTCATGTACCTACTAAACTTCTAGATGGAAAAATATTGATAAAAAAATTTAAGAGTTCACAAAAAGAACATGACAATGGCAAGTTTATCAACAGGGTTAAATCAAGTACAACCAAGCAATGCTGCTCTTTAAGATCCCTCTTCAAAGGCTTTTTGCAGGTAGCTGCACAGTAAGTACAAAATGGAATCTTTCACCACCAACTCTTTGTTGCAAGCATTAAAGATTCCCTTGGCTGCTGGGTTAAATTCCAGCTTGATCTCCACACTTTGGGATCTGCTAAGCTTTGTTGGAACTTATTTCTGACATACCAAAGGTCTCTTCATGCTAGTGAAAGCTTATGGTGTCTGAATCTTAATGGATTCATTCCAAAAGTTGTCTCATGTACTCATCACCATTGCACTCCTAGGAGAGTTGTGTCTATTTGTCAGGGAGCACATGAGGCCTCAAATCTAGTTTATAATGTTGGTATTAATGAATTTTTTTTTAGAAGCTCTTGCCTTGATGTCTGATATTAAAAAAAACATCATACTTTTGAGTGCTTCTGGGATTTATCAAGTGTATGAAAGAGATTTTCTTTTTCAAGGTTAATGTAAGAGGTTATACAAAAGATTTTATGCTTCGGTTTGAATTAATTTCACAAAGGTTTTTTTTTTCTTATATTATTTCATATAATGAAAAATTTGAGTTTGTCTCCTAAGATATAGACAAATGAAACATCCATGTAAATCTTATGTTTTGTTATTTTTTTGGAATGTATATTTTATTTGATTGATTTTTAGATTTTTTTAATATGGGTTTCTTCCCTACAGAGTGGTATATATCAGACTTAGATAGTTAATCCTCTGAAAAGCTTGCATCAAATTTATAAAAGAATCATAATCACTTAAGTTGCTGCATTACAATTTTTGATGCATGATTATATTCAAATCTTGTAATCAAAATGGTGTACAGGGCAGCTTTCTTCTATGCATTTCTATTGCAGTGCTTATGTTTACACTTGATCCTGGAGTTTTTAGAACAAAATATAGATTTCTTTCCACCATAAAATTGATGAACACCTATATTATGTCAATTGTTGGTGGAAGAAGGAATCATTCCTTGTTCCTCTTTGTTCCTCAGGAATATGCCCTTTGTAAGCTATGGAGCAGATGACAGAAGTTTCACAATCACAATGTAATGCTAATTTGTAGCTATGCATCTAAAAAAATAGTATGTCTCATGCTGTCCACTTGAAAGAAATAATAGAATGCATCCAAAGATGGAAAGATTTATACTGTTGTAACAGCAGATATATGCCCATGAACAAGGGCAGAGATAGTGGATTGATTCTAAAGCTCAAGTCTTCCACTACTAAATTTAATGCTGTTTCAGCTGTATATAGCATGAGTTTGATGTTTTTGGATGCCATTGGATCAATGATTAAAGAACAGAAGAAAACACCAGCTTAGAGGCCTCAGTCGAATCCTTTTAAGCCTCATGCTTCTCCATTTCCTGCAACAAGGGAAAGCTTTGGCATGGATTCACTCACTGTATCCACTGTGACTTGCAGCATTCGAAAGGCTCCTCACAAAGCAGCTCCTTTCAACTTCATGTCCTCACTCTCATCCTTCAAGGTTGACTCAACTAACAAAGCATTCGATTCTCCTCCTCAAAGATGGTAGTTTGACAGGTGATTGGATGTTCTTTTGCAGCCTGTTTTCAGACGATTGCAGCAACAATTTGTCTCATTAAAGGTTGAAGTTCCCAAGATCATAAAAACCACATCTTTGAATCTTTTAGATGGAGTGGTAGACTCGTTGTTCGAATTCGAAGAGCAAGCTGTATTCAATGAGGTATTCTTTCTCCAGAGAAACCAGACTGATGAATTATGGCGTAGACAGCAGAAGTCTCCGTGTCTGATGATACTATCATGAGGTGTTGCAGGGGAACTTTGCGCCTGTCGACGAGGTAGGAGAAGCTCTGCAGCTCTCAGTCATGGACGGGGAGATTCCGGATGATTTCCCAGAAGGCATCTACTTTAGAACAGGTGCTTCTGCTTCTCATCTTTGTGATGCATACTACCATTTACCAAGTCAAATAAAAACTTAGATCACATGTAAGCAATCCTCAGTAATTTACTTGCATCATTGATTCAACAACATAATCGATGCAGAAATGCAGTGATCTGAAGAGATTACAACTGCAAGAAATATTATTAGTTCAAGCAAGTCTAAGTTATAGTACATGCCATCTTTGATCAATCGGTATGCTCATGTTGTTGACAGGTCCAAATCATTTGTACCCAAATCAGACAGCTGCAGTCTCCATCTTTGGCAGAACAGGCTACACATGGGTTGAAGGTGATGGAATGCTTCATGCCACATATTTCAGCAAGGATGATGAAGGAAACTGGAAAGTTTCATACAAGAACAAGTATGTAGAATCAGAAACCTTCCTCATGGAGAAGAATAGAAACAAAAAGATGTTCATACCTGTAGCTGACGGCGATCCGACCGCGATTTTAGCAGCTTTTGTTCTTAACATGGTAAGCCAGGATTGCCTCAGAGGTCTCACTAACATTATCTTGGTGAATTTTAGGCCACCAAGGTATTTCCAATGCATTTTGCAGATGAGGTTTGGGAAGGCAGTCAAGGATGATAGCAACACCAATATGTTTGAGCATGCTGGAAAACTGTATGCAGTTTCTGAACAGCATCTGCCTTATGAGATTGATGCTTCTGATCTGCATACCCTAAAAGCCTGGGATGTCAATGGAGCTTGGCATCATCCCTTTACCAGTCATCCAAAGGTTGTGTGTCTCATTGTCATTAATACTGTGATATCTGTATGCTAAATTCATCTGATTGTATTGGTGTAGAAAGCTCCACATACTGGTGAGATGGTCATCATGGGTGTTGACATCAAAAGGCCACATTATATATTGGGAATCATATCAGGTAATTGAAGTATGATCCTGATAACAAGGATACGAGTCAAAGTATGTTCAAGCTTGAGAATACACTGATGCTTTCTTCCTTTTCTTCTCCCCCTAAGCTGATGGTGGTGAGATGCTTCACAAAGTTGACCTGAAGTTTAGGACAGGGAATCTGGTCCATGAGCTCGGTGTAACTGAGAAGTGAGCATTCTACTCAACATTATTTCATGTGTCATTAATTACCATGATCATATCGAATTTAGCTATGCTGATACCATCATGGACTTGTGGTCTTCAGCTACAATATCATCATGGACTACCCCCTCAGGTTTGGCATCAACAGAGTGCTTGCAGGCAAATCGTGAGTTCACTGAAGCTTTCATCCTTAGTATCGTAGCTGCGTTTGAATCAGATTCAATCATCTTCCATGTCCATGGATTTGCAGCTTCATAGGTTATGACGGAGATGGGGAATCAAGAATAGGAGTGATGCCTCGTTTCGGGGATGCAGAATCCATTTCCTGGTTCACTGTTAGAAACCACTGCAGCTTCCACATCATTAATTCCTTTGAGGATGGAGACGAGGTAGACTCCGACGCACGAACTGCTACTGGTCCTTTCCGGAGGTAGAAGATGACTTGTTGTAGCTGATGAATGAGTCTGCAACAGGTGGTTGTGAGGGGGTGTAGAACAACAGGATCAGTGCTCCCAGGCCCAGACCACAAGGCAAACAAAGCCGAGTGGTACCGAAGAGCATATCTGCAACCCAATGAGGACTCTCACAGCTTCGATCCTGCCACGGATGGGGTTCTCTTTTCTCGGCCTTACCAGTGGAGACTCAACATGAGAACCGGTGCAGTCAAAGAAGGATACCTCACGGGGAAGGAGATCGCCATGGACTTCCCGGCAATCAACCTCAGTTTCACTGGACTGAGGAACCGCTACGCATACGCTCAAGTAGTGGATTCAGAAGCAAGCTCAAAGCTAGGTGATGATCATCAAATCCTACGCAACCTAAGCTCGTGATCTAAGAATCGGTGTCTCTTCTGCAGGTCTCTCGAAATACAACATGCTGGCGAAGCTGCACTTCGGATTGCAAGATGAGGTTTTGAAGTTTCTGACGAAGAAGGGATTAATGGTGAGCGATCATTTGCTGCTTACTGACTGTGTGTTCGACTCGATGCCTGTCTCAGGACGACGAGGAGTTGGCGAAGGTCGAGTACCATGAGCTCGGCGACGGTGAGTACTGCACTGGGGCTCTGTTCGTCCAGAAACAAGAGGGAACAGAGGGAGAAGACGATGGATGGTTGCTTTGCTATGTTCATGATGAAAGATCAAACATATCCAAAGTAGCACTTCGATCTTGCTTGGATTTAAAGATTTGTGAAGGAAGATTTGGTGATTAGAGTTTGTGCACGTTTGCAGGTGTACGTGATTGATGCGAAGAGGTTCACCGAAGAGCCAGTGGCCAAGATAAGTTTGCCCCGCAGGGTTCCCTATGGTTTCCATGCTTGCTACATGTACGACTAAGAAACTCGAGATCAGTTCACGAAGAAGTGATGTGTTGATGTGGCATTGTGGTTCTCTTATGGCTTCAAGCTGTTACAGGAAAATCCAATCCGAAGGAAAATAGAGTTACTATTTTCTCTTATTTCTTAACATTCGATCTCATATTGATCGGGGAGTATAAGAACCAATAACTCGTAAATCCGATACGAGTAAATCTATCGTCGAACATATATACATAAAATAACTAATTATATATATTATAAATCTAATTGATAATAATATTCCTTTAAAATGATTATAATGGTGAGACTACTAAGGATATTTTAAGTGCCTTAAATTAATATTTTTTATTATTGTTTTCTTCTTTTTTTATGAACCTTACATCATTAGTTAAAGTCCTAATAATCACGATTAATAGTTATTACCGTGCGTAATAACCAACCCAAGCCAATTCACTTGACACGTGCAAGTGATGGCTCGGACCCACCGACGCGTAATAAATGGACGGCCCGGACGGGTTTACCGCACACACACATACGCAACCTTCCCCTGTATCGAACTCGCACACAATTCCCACCCCCTCGCGGTCGCATCAAACTCGTCGCTTCCACCGTGTCGTTCCCCTAAACCGATCCCCCTTCTCCGCTCTCTTCTCTCCCTCCGCTGTCCCTCCCCCAAATCCTTCCCCCGATCCGAGCCAGATTTATACCTGCTCGCCTTCAATCCAAGCCTTCCCGGTTTCTTCTGGGATTCCGTTCGATCGGTCAATCGCCTTCCTCTTTCAGGAAATATCGATCGACAACGTTTCTTTACGGATTTTTCTGTTAAATCTTGTCGATTTGAAGGGTTTTATACTTGATCGGGGCTGCGGTTCGTCGCAATAGATTTTCTGGTAGTCGATTTCTGTTGCGAGGCTCGGATTTTGGGGGGGCAGGACGTTTTTGGTCTTTGGTTGGTCGATTTGAGCGTGCTTTTAGGGTTGTCGTCTGGATCTTGTGGGTGTAAGAGGTTGGTCAATATGGATCAGAGCCGGAGAGCTGTGGAGTCCTATTGGAGATCTCGCATGGTTGATGGAGTGACCTCGGATGAAGATAAGGTTGCTCCGGTGTACAAGTTGGAGGAGGTCTGCGAGCTTCTGCGAACGTCCCCGGCCAGCATCGTGAAGGAGGTATCGGATTATATTCTCAAACGGCTGGATCACAAGAGCCCAATTGTTAAGCAGAAGGTATTAGGTTATATGCATTCTCTTTTCTCCCCCTTCGTTTTTGAGTTCTCTCGCAGTAATTCAATATTTGTGTTGTTTGATATTTATATGATATTGCATGGTGGGATGATAGATCATTCTTTTTCCCCGTCACTACTCTTGTGAATTAAGCAAATCATGACAAATTTCTTTCTATATATTACACAGTATAACGCTTCCTATATATCAAACAAGCATGCTTTCCTCCTTTCTGTCTTTGTGGACTCATAATTCTCTGCATGCATCGCGTGAACAGATTTTATAAGTAAATTTCATTTTATTTTTCTCCACACAATATAATGATTCCTATATATCTCACTTATAACAAAAAATTATGTTGGAAAATGTATAATTGTGTATCTTTGTCCAGAGTGTTCTATCAATGAGATGGTAATCTAGTCAATGTGCTCACAAACAAATTTATACTGTCGCATTAAAGAATTGATCCCTGTTTTATTTCTCCCAAGGCTCTTCGGCTGATCAAGTATGCAGTGGCAAAATCTGGAAATGAGTTCAGGAGGGAAATGCAAAGGCACTCGGTCGCAATGCGTCAGCTGTTCCATTATAAAGGTCAGTTAGATCCCCTGAAAGGAGACGCCCTTAATAAGGCTGTTCGTGAGACTGCTCATGAGGCAGTTGCGGCTGTCTTTGCTTCCGATGACAACAAGACAGTGGCACCCACACAAGGCCTTGATAAGCGCATCCAAGGCTTTGGGAATACAAACTTTGAGTTTCAAGCCGAAGAGAAAAGGTCGTTTCTTAGTGAAGTGGTTGGTCTTGGTAGTGCCTCCATCAGGCAGGGACTTAGCACCATTGCTGCTGCTCATTCTTCGAGGAAAAATGACACTGGCAGTTATAAGAGCCCAAACCTACGTAGATCTTTAACAACAGAAATAGACAGTCCTAATGGATATCAAGGAATCGAACACCACGGAGAAAGTTGGGAAGGTTCTGGTATCTCAAAAAGAAACTCTGGAACATGGGGCCCTGATTCGAGACTGAGCATATCCACTTCTGTGGCAAATGAGGACACGAGTTCAACTAACACAGGAGCAAAGAGTCGTGAGGAACGGCTTTTGGAGACAATTGTCACATCTGGAGGTGTACGTCTGCAACCAACTCGTGATGCTTTGCAGGCTTTTCTTGCAGCGGCTGCCAAATTAGATGGAGTGGCCATGAGTCATGCCTTAGAAATGAAGCTCCAATCACATTTGTGGCAAGTAAGCTGACTAATCTATCATTTGTTCATTCTGAGTCTTTGTTGGTTACTTTGTTGGTTATTCAAATTATTTGTCTGCTTTATGTGTGAATCTAGAATATTGTGTGCAAGCTGCATCTATCAAAAAGTGGTATGCTGATTGAAACATAGGTTTTTTTTGTATGTTTTTTAGTCACTTCATTAGAGATGTTGGTCTAGACTTAGTCATTTCATTTACCTCGAGTAAAAAACTTCAGCAATGATTAGATATACTGGATGTTAGCAAATAGCTTTTGACATTGCATGTCTACAATGCTTTCCGCTTATATATTGAATCTGTAGAGTTAACCAGTGATTTAGAGATATTTCATGTTAGCAAATAACTTTTATGTTGCTGTTGGTGAACAAAAGGGGAATTTGTATTGTCTGTGTGCAATCTTATCCATATGACATGTATGCCATATGGCATCTTCAATCATCATCTTGCTAACTTATTCTTATTTTGAATTCAAAAGAGGCTTATTTATGAATTTTCTTTGACCTATAAGGGGTACAAAAATTGTATGGTTATGTCATGTTAAATATTTGACTTAGGTATGTCAGTGAACTTACTGATGGAGTTTGCAACGGTCAGAGTATTTGGATAGATCTTAATTGGCTCAAACTGACTCAAAATGACAAGTAGCAAAATGAGACTATTTGAGCATGCATTAATATTGCTCGTCATTGTACATCACCCCATACTTAATCTTCTCTTGATGAAACTCATTCTCTGAATTCTGAAGTGAATTAAAGGGGTCTTGTCCAAATCCATGTTTTGTATAAGGATAATTGTTTCAAGAAGTGACGAAACTAACTTAAATGTTATTTGAAGTTTGCTAAACCGGTAAAATTTACATGGTTGTTTCAGGTAAGGATGAAGACTATTTGTGTCCTGGAATCAATTTTAAAAATAAAAGATGATGAACACTTCTTTAGCATAGTGTCTTATTTTACCGAGAACAAGGATTCTATCGTCAGATGTACAGAGCTACCACAAGCTTCTTTGAGGGAGAAAGCAATCAAGGTACTCTTTGTTCATATGATTTCTTTTTGTTAGAATGTTGAAGTGGCTTTCCTAATACTCAACTTATGTCTTTATATTGTTAATCACTTTCCTAAGCTGGATTCATGGTATGATCTCTCATGAATGCGTTCTTACATTCTATTCCACATCAGATAGTTGCACTTTGCATAACAAGTTAGAAAGTGAGAGTGATGAGTAACTTATGGGAAAAAATGATGTGGAAAAGATTTCTCTCAAAGCCATAAGAGATCAGAGTTGCATTCTTGATCAGCGGTTCTTAATCTATACTTTGCTCTTTTGGTCACTGATTTTGCAAGTCAGTTATCTTGTTGATTTTATTTGGTCTTTTCACTTCCACTTGTGTGAAAACGATGCCTATATAATTTAGTACTTAAATATTCTCATTGGATACTTTGATTTCGATTCAAAATGGCAGAAAGGTAGACTCTGAAAATGGTTATCTTAATTCCTAGTTTCAGTTGGTTGTGATGAGTTTATCAATTATTCTTAATTACTTTATATGCAGATGAATGAAGTTCCTGGATGTATTACAAAATGATTCAATGAACAATTGATTTGGGAACACAATTCACCATAACTGTTATTGTTTCTTGATTAATTTTCATATCATTTTTGTTTCATGTCTAGCTTTGAAGCTTTATAATCTTGTTGGTGTTAATAGCCCATTCAAATTAAGGTTTGAAATCTCGGTTTGATACTGATATCAGTCCATGTTTAGACTAGTATGCTGCCATTATTGACTTGTATCGAGTGTTAGAATGGTTGGTTCTAGCTATGGATCACTCCAAACTTACATCTACATTGTCTCATGTGTGTTTGCATTGATAATGATTCTATATGTGTTTGACTTATTTTAAGCCATACATCACAGATGTATGTTATAATGCACGTGTCTCAGCTAGTCCAAACATCTGTACGAGAGACAATGTGAACTTTTGTGTGAATCAAGAAGAAAGTGGACCAATTTTGCTTGTAATTGCTAGATGATGTAGTCACACAATTTTCTTCAAATAAGGTTTGGATCCTTTATATTGCAGCCATTACTCTCAGCTGAAAAATTACTATTAAAAACATGTTTATTCATGTTTAATTCAATAACATTGGATTAGTATAAAGTGAAGGGATTGTGTTTGATATTTTTTTGTTATCAAGGTCCATATTGTATCAATAGGAAATGGAAGTGTTCTCACAATAAAATTAAAAAGCCTCATAAAACAGATTCCACTAGAGGTAGGATTATGGATCAGTGGTGACATAAAAATTCATAACTTCATGGCTGTCTACCTCACTATGGCAATGGCTGCACTTTCTATATGTGGTTCCAATCTATTGATGATGCCACAAAGGGCATAAAAATGTGCATTGGTAGTGGCAAGGTTCACAATTTCAGTACTGGTACTATACCAGAGTGCTTGGACCGGTATTGTATTGGTCCATGATGGTGTACCAAGTGTTGGTACACTAGTATGATTTAGGAAAAAGCATAAAGAAAGCTAAAAAAAGAAACTGCTGCTGCAGAGCCTGTACCAGGTGTGCCAAACAGGACAGACCCTGTACCGGATGGTACAAGTCCGTGTTCAGTGCATACACGGATCTGGATAACTTGCCAGTGTCATATCAACATATTGAGAACAAAAAGTAAAAACTTGTCCTCCTGAGTGGCACTGTACTGTTCAGCATTGCATGGTTGGACTAGGAAATAGATGTTGTTATAGTGGTTCAGCTGGCATTTTGACCATGCCTGAATTGCTGTTTTCACAAGTTTTTTCGTCATGCATTTTGTGCCTAGTTGGCACTAAAATTTTGCTTTATATGTACCACTTTTGTCACCTTCTGTAGGTAGGGATTCTGGCACAAGTCTTTAACATTATCCCAGCAAGACCTTTGAGTCTCTATTTGTTCTACATTTTTTGTGTTAGTCCTATATGGTGGTTAGTTTCTTAAAGTATATAAGCTCAGCTGATAAGTACATTGATATCAGTTTTTCTCTTGGTCAGCAAGCTATTTTTTAATATCTGGTTCACTTCTGATGCAGATGCTGTTTATCCTTCATGTGTAGTATAACTGTGACTGGCATGAGTCAGAGTCAAAGAATTATGAAACTTACATTAAGGACCTACTACTTTGGAGTTACTTAATGTTGGAAAATCACCTTATATAGAATTAGTCTAAAAATGTCCAAGCATATATGTGATTGAATAACTAAGCCAAAATGTTAGTGGATCTATAGAAAAGATATCTTTTCTTTTCCATGGCTCAAGTATTTTCTTTTTACCTTTTTGATGAGCAGATGGCTTTTTAGTATATTGAAATTTGTAATGCTTGCTTCGAATCCCCCTGACCTCCATGGATCCAAGTTATATTTAAAATTATCCTAGAGGATAGTAACTGATGTTGAGGTTGTAAAATAGGTTCTGCAAATAAAATACTAATGGTAAATTGGAACCTGTTTAAGCATTAAATTGATTGCTGTATAAACAATACTTGAACCCATCCTTTGAAGTTCATTTTCTGTTTAATAATGAGAAGAGAACTTTTCAATGAGAGGAGGGGGTGTATTTAAGTACGGCTTCTTGTTAGTAAAGCATGGACATGAATGTTGCTTTAGATGTGAGATGGTAATTATGTACAAGTTTGAAGAATCTTTAATAACCACAATGTTTATAATAGATATTTTAACTGCATATCTCTTTTCTATTCTTCAGGTATTAAGTCTTCTTGGTGGTGAGCAAACTTCTGGAGCAAGAGAGGAGACATCGGATGGAAAAGCTACTTCTGCCCCCCCTGTTGTTCAAATGCCTGACTTAATTGATACTGGTGACTTTGATGATTATGGGAGTCAAGATTCCATGGAGACGCAGGGCAAGCAAAGCACAGCAGAGTTGAAGCCATCAAACTCTTTGGTAGACGATCTGTTTGCCAGTGATCCTCTTGCTGATATAAACACTTCTGGCAATAAAAATCAAGATGATCCATTTGCAGATGTGTCTTTCCATGTGACTGAGGACAAGGAGGGGAATGACCTTTTCTCCGGATTGACAGTTGATGATAAGAAGTCGGATATTGTTTTAGATGTTCCTGAAATTAAGAAGCCTGACTTGCTTGATGTTTTTGGTGCATATTCTGTTCAGCACCAAGAGGAAGCAGGAAAGGATAGAGGCAACATGCATGATTTGATGACTGGGTTGTCTCTCAATGGAATCCAAGAAAATGAACCACCTGGATCAGTGGGAGCATCTGCTGCTTTCTCTGGACTTGGAATGTTGGCCAGTAGCACTCAACCAAGCCAGGTACCTGCAAATGGATCTATGAAGAGTAATCAGGATTTGAACTCTGTCTATTCCCAGGCTCCTATTCAGTATGGCATGCCTCCAAATATTATGTTCAATCAAGGTTTTGTTGCTCAGCCAATGAACTACGAGGCGATGAGTGCATTCATTGCCCAACAGCAGTTTTTATTGCAAAACATTGGAAATCTCAACACTGGATTTGGACAAACAGCTGGGAATGCTATGGAGGGAAGTTATGCTGCACCACTTCCTGATATTTTTCAACTTTCAAATAATCCAGTAAAAAGCCATGCTTCAACTACGAAAAGCCCAAAGGAGGACACTAAAGCTTTTGATTTCATAACGGTAATGATTCTTCTTCCTGTTGTGTTTAGTTGTTCCACTAAAATCTTTCATTGTCTGAACTACTCTGATATATGCTTTTGTTAGTCTAATACATGAGGGCGTGAGTAGAACTATTCTCAACATATAATGTGTAAAATTTCTGGTGAAGACACTTTTGATTATTATAATAATTATATTATTCTGAGTTACACTTATTTGTTCTTACACATTTCTATCATATTAGTAACTAATAATATGCTAGTTTCTGGAATCAATTCTAGTAGAATGAGAATCTAAATTCATCATATAGATGCCAAGAATCCAAGGGGATTAGTTAATTTTTAGATGGATCTGTTATTAATGCTTTTGAGTGTAGAAGAAGTACTAATCTTCTAAGGAATGGTGCGCATGGACCTCATGACATTCCAATCTCTGATCTGCTTGCCATGCTCTTCCTATTGGAAGTTAAATCACGTTTGTTTCTTGTGGCAGGATCACCTTGCTGCAGCTCGAGGAGGTTCAAAAAGGATTACATGATGATGCTGTTATTAACCTGTGGAAAACTGGAGATCCTTCCGCTCCAAACAGATCACTGCTGGTTTGGTCAATATTTCTCAATGCCTCAAGCGACATGAGCTTCATCCATTTGTTAGTTTCACGTTGTATCTGCAGTACAGCTAGAAACATGCTTGGTTATAGAAAGGGTTTTTGTATTCTCCTTGTGTATGAGTTGATATTCACTTTCAAATGTTTATTCTCTCTCGTCAGTCAATAAGTTGTGGTCGAAGAAGCTTAATCTCTTCCATTGGCCTTCGATATATTAACTACTGAGATGAACTTAAATGAACTAAAATGTTTACTTTCTCTCTTCCGTTTGTTTTAATTTTGAAACAGCAGGATTATTAGATTAGCTGGTTTTGCCAGGAGATCAATTTTTCTTCCTCATGCAATTTAGTCTCATACTAGAATTTTTTCCCTTATTTTCGATCTGTGATTTCTACTGAACCCACTTGAAGATTGGATAAACGCTGCCTGTGGTTTTACTAACTCTGAATTAACTTAAATTACTGATTCGATATTGATTTTAATAATATGATAGTTCAATTTAGTATCGAGATCTCATCCGATGTCTATTTTAGTTCATGTGATTTTGAATTGTTCCCATTCTTTATAGAAATTCTCTTTTCTATCTTTGTTAATCACGTTTTGGCTTTCTATCCTGATCTAATACAATTTGAGATTTTTCACTCTTATATATATATATATATATATATATATATATATATTCGACCTTTCCTGTTTTGATACCTCGTTCGTACAAAGGCTGGACCCCATTTCACGTGATCCTTGTCATCATCAATATCTAATATTTGTTCCTTGGGCAATGCAGCCGAAACTTCACAGAAACATACACGACGTACCCGAATCTTTTCACCCGTTCGTGGTAAACCCATCCGTTTATACACAGTACATAAGATAATACGCTACCTATATATATCAACAGCGGGTCGCAGCCACACGATTCGTTTTGATTGCTTTTGATCCGTGCTCCTGGCCGTCGGATTTGTCAACTCTTTCTTCCGACATGTGCCTGCCGCTATGCGGTTAGAACGCTCAGCCGTAGTCGGTGACACTTCTTCTGTTTGCCCGCTGGACGATGGGGTTCTTCATTCTTGTGGCTGCATTCTACTGCTTGCCCTCTTCTCCGGTGAACTCAGAGGTCGTAAGATCGCAAGGGAGAGGTACTCTCGATCTCCTAATACTCTAGCTAGTCCAAAGGAAAATCTTCGAGCTTTGTGTGCCTGCTTCAGCCCTCTGGAGGATGGGGTTCTTGATTCTTGAAGGGGCTTGTGTTCTGTAGCATGATTGCTAAGTTGAGGTTGTCGACCAGACCCCTTCTTTTTATTTTACAGGCTCTGGTTTGTGATGCATTGCTTTTGGGCAATTCGTGCAAGTGAATCCCGAGCATTTGAGTTCAATTATGCTCCGTTGTCTTCTACTTTTCTGGATCTGTTGCCTCTCTTTCTAGGGTTAGTTGAAGTTGGAACCTACAATTGATGTTTGACCATTCAGATCCAGGCCACAGAAGAAGAAAGAGAAATTTCCAACTCAAGACACCATGCAAGTTCTCGACTGTTTGATCCTGGAAGTGGATGCATAATCCCTTCAGTGGATGATTATGCCTAGTTATCATTTGTGTAGTCCTGAAAAAAAGGTTGCTTGATCAGAGAGTTCACTAATAATTAGGTGTCAACTGTTTAGTTCTGAAACCGCAATACATGGATAAGTCGGATTTGTGGGTACTTTATAGTTCATTTTCTGTCTTCTTCTTTTTTTCTGACAGAATCCTTGCCTAATTACTTATGCACATCTTTTCGCTGTGAGGTATGAACCACTGGGCTAAAGCCTAGTTTATGAAAGCATATGAATTGTTAAGCATCCGAATGAATAATCTTGATATCAGTTTTTGAACTGCTTGAAATTACTCTAAAATAAATCTGAGCTCTCAACTGGATCAAGTGCCAATATGAACTTGTGGTGTCTTTGCATATTGTGTTCCTTGCTTAATGAATTTTGTGCCCTTCATCATTTGCAGGTCATGGAAGGTGAGTTTTTGTGAGATCAACATGGTTCAATTGCAAAAGCCATGGGTTACCACAGTACGAAGAGTGGTCTTGGTGATCGCGATAGCCCTTTCTGTTTTAGTATTTCAGACTTTCATGCTCTCCTCTAGAACTGCTCTGTCATCTCCATTCCCTGCCTTTAGTGACCCTGAAACTGAAGGAAGGAGTTCATTGAGCACTGTATCTTCTTATCGCTCATTAAGTACTGGAGAGCTCTCTCTTTTAAGTGATCCAAGGAATTCGACTGGAACATCTCCGGTCGATGTACGGACTGGTGAGAACGATATGTTGGATGATGATGAAGATGATATCGACCTGGGTGAGGACGAAGAACCAGAGAGCGAGTTCTCATTTGACCTTGGAAATGGGGTTATACTGAAAAAGGTTAGGGACCCAAATGGTGGTTTCATCAAACTTGAAAAGGTAGTTGATCCAAATTATTTTCCTTCTACGGAGAAGGTTGGGGAACCAGCTCCTGGTTATTCATTTTCTTCAGATGGCAAACATAATGCACCTTTAGTCTCTGATCAAATAAAAAATTTCCATAATGAATCGGTTTCATCTGTAGCTGTATCATCACCATTAGTTTCTCATACAACTGACCCTCTGGTGGATTTGAGCACAAATACAAGTGATCCTATCAGCACAGTGACAACTAGTACTCCATCATCAGTAGAACAAGCAACTAAGACTGTTTCTTCATCTATAAAGCAATCGACAGAGACACTTCCAAAGGACAGTGCTCAGCTGGCTGGTAAATCCACCTCTTACAATAGCTTTGGGGGTAACTACACTCCAAAACGAAGAAAGAATAAGCGGCGAGCAATGCCACCACTTTCTATGTCAGAGATGAACAGCCTGCTGCTTAAGAACCGTGCTTCATATCGTGCAATGGTTTGTTTTTCTCAGATTAGTATATTCCGAATGGGGAGAAGTTACTCTTGTGATTTGACCTTTTCCACATGTTGCAGAGACCTCGATGGTCTTCGGCTCATGACCAGAATATAATAGCTGCAAGGGCACAGATTGAGAATGCTCCTATTTCAAAGAATGATCAAGAACTCTACGAACCTGCTTTTCGAAATCTTTCCATGTTTAAAAGGCACTTTACTAATTGCTTCTCTCTTTACTAGTTGTCTTTTGTACAGTAAATCAGTTGCTTCTGCATGGTCTTTATTTGATTTTCATGTTGAGAGTAATTCTTACCATTTAAGTGTTGTTCATGTCGGTAATTCGGGATGCTTAAAGGATGCAATTTTTGGTAACATTCCAATAACAAATTTAGTGATCAGCTATTTCTGGAAGAATAAACACTTTCTTCATGTAAAAATTGTTGAAAAACAAACAATTCATTGATGACCTTGGTTATGTCTTATATGTTCTTTTCAAATTCTACTTGAATTGGAAGTGATATTATCTTATATGTCTTATATCATTTGTTAAAAAGACTGCTATATAACCAAGCTCTTCTTATTGGAAGCTAGTTCCTTACTATAGTATCCTTATGCGTGGTCCTTTTCAGTTCCCAACAACGTATATACACCTTTGTATATTCTAGTAGATGAATTGCATATTAAATTCTTATATTTATCTTCACCTGCCTTTCTGTTTTATATCTTGTATGTACAAAGTGAAGGCACTAGTTACGAGACATTTTAGGTTCTGGTAACATATAAAAACAAACAAGACAATTTCTAGCAAGTGCTAGGGCATTTAATAAGCTTGCAAAGAATTGTACTTGATAGCACTAGTGCCTACATGACACATCAATCAGCATATGTCTGATTCAGTGATGTCATGAAGATTCATTCAAAAACTTTCTGGAAGAAATTAATTAATTTCTTTTTTGTAATGATTATTTTTTATAACAATTGCTATCTGAAATTCAAGATCATTAACTCATTTATTACCTGAGATCCAGTTCCCTTTTTTTAATGTTTTGTATGTAATTTCATGTCCCTAATAAAAACATATTAGTTTCATCCAAAACCTGACCAAAGTCAAAATTATTTTGTAATATGCTTCCTATCAGCCATGTTTTCTGAGTGATTTATCTGCTCCTTGAAACCGCATTTGATTGCAGCCCCCCAGTTATGCTAGGATGTGCTGCTTCTTGTACTATAACTTAAATTTTATATTACAAACAACAGGAGCTATGAGCTCATGGAAAGCACACTCAAAGTATATGTCTATAAGGAAGGCGGGAGACCCATATTCCATCAGCCTGTACTGAAAGGAATTTATGCTTCTGAAGGATGGTTCATGAAATTGATGAAGAGAAACAGACACTTAACTGTGAAGGACCCCAGAAATGCAAACATGTTCTACATTCCTTTCAGTTCTCGTTTCTTGGAGTTTGCTCTGTATGTGCCCGACTCCCACAACAAAAAGAACTTAGTCCAGTACTTGCAGGGCTATATGGACATGATTGCTGCAAAATATCCTTTCTGGAATAGAACAGGTGGAGCTGACCATTTTGCTGCTGCTTGCCATGACTGGGTAGGATTCAGGAAACTTGATCTCCAAAATACCAACACATTATCCAGGATCAGTTCAAATGTCTAATTTTGCTCTAGCATTGGATACTAATGTAGTCCCACTCTCTTAGGTTCTATATGTATCTTACATTATCATAGTGCTGCACTCATTTTCTGATGTGAACAGTTGACAGTTTGTTACCATCAAATATAATCCATGGTCAACATCATGCATCTTCTAGATATGTCATTTTAACCTTAAGGCAACAAAAATATATGTACATCTTTTGAAGCTAATGGATAAACATGATGCAAGTTGATAACAGTTAAATCAATTGAAACTACCTTATGCATTATAGCTGAATTTTCAATGAATGGTGCTATCATGTTCCTCACCAGTAGTACTTCTGCAGGCACCATATGAAACAAGGCATACCATGGACAGTTCCATTAGAGCGCTTTGTAATGCTGATCTCCATGAAGGCTTCCGAGTAGGCAAGGATGTCTCTCTTCCAGAAACATTAGTCCTTTCACCTAAGAACCCTCTAAGAGAGCTTGGTGGAAGTCCTGCCAGTGAGAGGTCCATCCTTGCCTTCTTTGCAGGAAACATGCATGGCAGGCTCCGGCCAATCCTACTGCAGCACTGGGAGAACAAAGACCCATACATGAAAATCTTTGGTCCAATGCCTCCAGGAGTCAACAATAAGAAGACTTACATCCAGTTCATGAAGACAAGCAAATACTGTATCTGTCCTCGAGGTTATGAGGTTAACAGTCCGCGGATAGTGGAGTCCATCTTTTATGAATGTGTTCCGGTGATCATATCAGACAATTATGTGCCACCTCTCTTTGAAGTGTTGAATTGGGAAGCATTCTCTGTTATCGTTCCAGAAGCAGATGTACCACGATTAAAAGAGATACTCATGTCAATCCCATTGAACAAGTACTTGTTGTTGCAGAAGGGGGTAAGGAAGGTACAAAAGCACTTCCTTTGGCATAATACGCCAGTGAAGTATGATTTATTCCACATGATTCTTCATTCCATCTGGTTCAACAGAGTTTTCACCATAAGAGCCAGATGAAGGATGGAGATCCTACAGAGGTATGCAGCTAATTATAATTATAAATACTTGGTCACAAGAAAAGAAGAAAGTAAATGTCTGGATGAAGCTTATTTGTAGTTAAATGTTTATAAATCCATGAGGTCAAATAGTGATGATTAGAGAAAAATCTTTTCTTTTGTATATGGATTACAAGATATGTAACAATATCCTCTCAGAAAACAAGGCATACAATACACTCAAAGCCATTGGTTCTGTACCTGTTCAACTGTTATTTATATAGCATATTGAATCTCTTGTAAGGGATGGATCTAAACTGAACCTGTTAGCCCCTAGCCAAGATTGTATTTTGGAAAAGGAACCAGCAATGAATGTTGTTCAATAATTTAGCCAGGCATATCGGTTTATAATATTGTATCACGCTGCACATGGCCAGTCCAGAGATCCATTAGCCTATTCCAATTGGACTAGCTAGCATAAACTAATGGGATTTACTAATTGACTTGAGGAGCATGGATTAACTGCCAACTACCTGGTTGGAAAGACTGAAGGCTTATCTGTGAATATTCCCGCAGACCTAATAGTTTTGTATGCATCTCATCCATTTGAGGTCTGATTTCTGATCTGATTATATCTTTCTTTCTTATGTAGTCATGTCATGCTTAATGACATGGTATCGTGTTGTGTACCATAGCAACAGTGTTGTATTTTCACAGGAATGCTTATACAATGTAAGATCCGTTACTGTGGTCATGGTTATGATATGTGGTTGATGATATTTTGTTGTGTGATACATAATATGCTGGTGTTGGAGGCTTGACTACTTATTGTCGTTACATTCTGATTAATTTGATATCATTATTATGGAATATTATCTTGTTGTTGTATGGTCATAATTATAATTTGTGGAATATCATAATTATTGACTGGTAATCTTGCTTGGTTTCATTATTATTCTTCTCACTGATCTCATTTTCCTGCTGTTGAGAGCATGTTGTTTTAGCTGATGGTTGACTTCTGGGTCTTCCAAATGCAGAGTCTGCATCAAACCAAACGCAGAACAAGAAGCACAGGTCAGGTCAATCTTCTCCAACCGAACTGTGTAGGTTTTTCCAAGTTGGATCTATCTGCAGAATAGTTGTGTGGCATATGTTGTTTCTTAGATGAGATAAACTGGTGTTCCTCTCTTTCATGACTTCCTTTCCATCCATCAAAACTGGAAGCTTCCTTCTCAATTTCCATTTCTCCCCATTTAAGATGGCTATGCTCCTCACCGTGGAAAATTAGAACTGTTGTTGACTTTTGGTGAGCACAATGCCTCGTTTTAATTGGAGCTTTTAATTCTATTGTCATGCCATTTTAATCCTCTTTACTTGACTATTATATGATTGGTTCATGCGATCATTCTTCCATGGAACCACTGCACTTGAGCTGCTACAACCACTCAAACCTTCTTCCTTTGATTGAAGCCTTCCTTTTTTTTGTCAATGCATGCTTTCTTTACCCTCAATCCATCATCCTCAATATAAAACATTGTTGGCTCCAAATTCGTAGTGATCTCAACTGCTCACTTGTCTTCCTCCTCTCCACAAGAATTCCATTGCCTTCTTCTATCCACCTCCTCCTCTTTGCTCTGGTCACCGCATCCTTGGTCTCACCAGCCAAAATCCGGTATGCTGACCCCCTGCAGCCATGTCGTCCCTGAATCCACTGCCACCACCAAGTGGCTACTTCTCCGGCCAAGGCAACCTCTTTCACTTGGCTGACAGCTCCAACTTCTTCCAGATACCCCTTTCGCTGCAACATCGGTTTGTTCTTAGATATACTAAGGATTGAGCGGAGGTTGAGGCAAAGTACCTAATTGAAAATCTCTACATGAGAGTGTTGGGAGGGTGAAAAATTCATCATAGATTAATAATTAAAAAATTATATGAGAAAATCAATACAAGATTTAATATGAGAAAATCAATCAATTTTAAAATTAAAGTTTTTAACATAATAATTACATATCATGATTTTTATGTTTACACTTCATTTTATTCGTTCACGTGTTTTTACATCTATCATCCTATATAAGTCAGTTTATTTGATCCTCGTGAATCACAAACATCCAACACCATCAAACGAATGTGATTTGTATTGATACATTTTGATATTCTTGTGTACCTCATGCACTCGACACCCTCTATGTGTGATGCCCTCATAGTATACCTCGATGTTGTTATATGTCATATGCATGTAACACCTTTTATGGGGTGGTCTAGGTCAACATGCCTTGATGCCCTCATACATTTCACGTTCGATACCCACTAAGTTGGTGATTCATATTAGCATGCCTTGATGTTCTCACATATCTCCTATATCCGAGACACCTTATGTTGATAGTTCATCGGCACTCATTAACACTCTCATGTTTGACACACCTAGATGGCCTCAAATCCCATGCATCCAATCTTCATTCATAAGAACTTCAAATTGGCACATTATGACACTCACATGCATCTCACGTTTTCAAAATTCTCTACAAAATCAATTCAAGTTGACACGCGACAATACCCTCACATGTCTCATGCATGTGGCACCTCTTATGTGAGTGATTCAAGTCAATATATCATAGCGCTATTATGTATTTCATGCATCTGAAACCCCCTATATAAATTATTCAATTGATACACCTCAATGCCCTTGTCTGTGATGCATTCGACCCAAAATGTGAGTTGTTCAAAACAACACACTATGATGCCCCTATGTCAGCAATTTAAGTTGATATGCCTCGATAAGTTCCCATGTCTCATGCATTCAAGATTTAACATCGTCACATGTCTCATGGATCTGACACTCTAATACTCTCACGTCTCTTAGGTGTCCGACATCTCTTTTGAGTAACTCATATTGTCTCACATATATGTCCTTATAGGTCTTATGCATTGAATACCCCTTATGTGGGTAGTTCACATCAAGATCTTCATACCGAATCGTATAGCCCGATATGGGCGGTACGTACCGGTCCGCACTGTAGCAGTGCACTGTAGTACTGTAGCAATGTATTGTAGCAATGGCTACAGTGCTCGGTGAACCTGAGTGTACTGCTCGGTACATCGTACCGTACTGGTACCGAGCTCAGGTCGAAATACCGATACGATATTACGAACCTTGGTTCACATGCCCTCATGCAGTCACATGTCTCATGCGTTCAAACTAAAAAAACATGTGGTTGATATTATTATACTCTCGCAATCTCATGTCTCTTGGATTTGACAACACTGCTCATGTGGTTCAAGTCGAAATGCACTAGCATTCTCAAGTCTCTCGTGTTCGACAAGCCATATGTGGGCAATACAAGTAAGCATGCCCCAATGTTTCGTACATCCGACACTCCCTATGTGGGTGGTTCAAGATGATATGTCTAATGCCTAAACGTCTCATGCATCTAACATCTACACATGGGTGGTTCAAGCTATCATATTTAGACACTCTTGAGCATCTCATGAGTCTGTCATGTCACCTATGGTTCAAGTGAATATTTTAATGTCTTCGTACATCTCTCGCATCTAACTCCTCCTTTACAAACAATTAAAATTGGTAAGTTTCTTCGAGTCTTACGATTACTTTTTCAAATTGTCATTATCGTGCCTCATTTCATAGTCAGCATGTTTTTATTTTTTTATTTCTTTTCTTTTATGTGATAACCAATCCGTCTTATTTTGTTATCAGGAGAGAGAGATTGATTTCAAAAGTATAATCCAAATAATCAATGATAAATATAAACTTTAAAAAAATAAACAACAAAGATTTACTTCGTTTGACATTCATCCGTATCCATAGAGTAAAATCAAAATTTTCATTACATAATTATAAACTATAGGTTTCTTGAGTTAATCCAAACCTACAATCGTATCTTCTTAACCAGCTCGTATAGGCAACAAAAGAATCGTTTTATTCTATCTTACATCTACTAAAAAGAAAACCAAAGTGATGAGGGCAATAATGGCACTGGGACGCGGGTTAACGTCAGCTATGCCCGGATGACGCCTCGCGCCTCGGTTGACCTGACAACGCCTAGCGCCTGGCCAAAACAGACCGGAACGCCGACCGAGGCACATGAACATCCTGTGCAAGCCCAGTCCTTCACGCCACGACAACACCGGTGTCAGACGTTACCAGGAGTACGATCATGTTCCATACAAGCGGGCACATCAGGCAACGGTAACCTTCCCTATAAAAACCCTCGCGCTTAGAGGAGGAAGGAGGAACAAATCAAGTAGAAAAAATCCCCTAAGACTATCCACTGATTTGATCGTCGGAGGGGTCGGGTCGAGCCTCCCGACCCAACCTGTGTGCATGGACGAAGGCAGAGCGTCCCCCACCGCATGCCCAAGCGAGGAGTTCCCTTTCAGAGGAAACGACTGTCCCGTCACGATCGAACCACCGCAGTCGGCCACCTCAACAGTCTCAAGGGTCGCTCAGAAAGATCCCTAATCATTCGGACCCGAACCTAACCGTGTTCACCCCGAGGCCATAACTTAAGGTTGTTGACACCAACACAAAGTACTCTCGTTCTCTTTTTACCATAGACAAAATAATCAAACAATTAGAAATATTCATGCATGATTAGAGATTGAAAAGAAGATTAAGAAAATAATAATCTCACATTAATAGATATAGAGAGAATCGGGTGACATATATATCCAGTTTGATCCATAATTTAAAAGCTTAAACTTTTAGATCGAACTAATATTTGATCTGATATATGTTAATATCGATTAGTTTGACTCTTAGTGAATAAAAAAAAGGAAGAGTCATAAATATAATTGAAAAGCTTAAATTTTGACTATATTAACTCAAACTCATCATTAATGAATTTCTAACATAAATTTTAAATATTTCTCTTTGAAATCTTTCATACTTAAATTCCTTAAGTATTTGATTTCAGAAATCTAAAAAAATACTTGCACCCATATATCTATCTATATTATGTTAATAATAAGATGCATGCATAGTTATATTAATGATTAGAAAGAAAGAGAAAGTACAATTGTCACTTCTTTTTCTTCCTGCGAGATGAGGAGGGGATCAAGTTGGATCGAATAGGCGCAGTGCCAAATAGTTTGCTCTGACTGACTGACTTATCGCCGACACCAACCACTATAACAGTTGCTCTGCATCAAGCAAAAAGTCAAATCCTTGACTCTCTTCTCGTCGAGCAAGATGGTAATAAGAAGCCGAGTCCAATGCATAACGTTGCACAAGGCACAGCCATCAGTTGATGTGCTGCGGACGGAGCCCGCCACATTGAATGACACCAATATCTATCCTCTCCGCAGCTGGTTTTCCCTCGGAACCTTCATCATCCTCAACCCAACAACTTGCCCAAAACATAAACATCGGCGCAGACTTGCCCATCAATCTTCGTCTTGCGTGTGGGATACCTCTTCTCTTGTCCACGAGGAGATAACTCTCGCGTCCCTTTCCTCGATGTTGTTCTCTCCCAATCAGCGCTTTGACTGCCTCTTAAGTCTTCTTCTTATTTACAGTCCTGATTGAATTCAATGAGAGAAGCACCATGTGAAAGGCCCACAGGAAGTGTTTCCTTGAGCTCCCTCTCTCTATATGGGACACGACACGGCAACAACTTCAATCATGACAACACAAAGAACAATAGAATAAGCCAATAAATCACACAGCAATTGCTTGATCATAATGCTATGCACAGCTTGCAAGCCCTTCACAAAGCAACGATTACGTACAACAAAAGGAAGAAGTATAGCGAATGATGTGAACGTAGAGCAGGTGGTGCCGGCAGCTGTACAGGTCCGTGGAATCATATGGCAACCTGTCTGTCTTCAAGCCTTGGCAGGCTCTGGCGCAGGCTCCGGCGGAGTCACTGCCTCTTCGGCAGGAGCAGGCGGAGCTGGGGCCTCCTCCGCCTTCTCGGCCTCCTCTTTCTTGGTCTCCTCCGCGCCCTCGGGAGTGATCTCCTTGCTGGTGGTCTCGACGGCGGCGGCCGGTTCCAGTTCCGGTTCCGGTTCCGGTTCCGGTTCGGCTTCGGCGGGGAGCAAGGTGGAGACCTTCTCGAAGATGAAGATAACAGGACCGGAGACGAGGGCGGGGCCATGCTTGCTTGCTGCCTCGCGTACCGGCTTGGAGCCAGGGAATTCTACGTGGATCGATATGTGTCTCATGATCACCTTTGGCAAACTATAGATTACGAAGGGAGACAGACAGAGATTATTACCGATCTTCACTAGTTCCTCGATGAACTTGATGACAACAGCTGATTTCTTCTTCAGTCCCGACTCTGTAGGCTGCTTCACCAAAGTCTATGATCATAGAAAGTTATTAAGTTAGCTGAATTCCACGGGACGGATCTGCAACTATTTCTCTCTGACGAAGAGGGGAAGATGGACCTTGATCTCAACAGCAGAGGCTTCATAGATCTCTACGACTTTGGGCTGGAGGTCTGCCTTCTTCTCCTCCAACTCCTTGGTAATCTCCTCCTGTGACAACCCGAAGAGTATGTATATATGACAAGGAAGAAGAGGTAGAAGAAGATGAAGCCCAAGCCCCCACCTTGGATTCATCGAAGGACTTGCATGCCTCAGCTGCAGCAGCCTTCTTGCCGTTCCGGTCAAAGACCTTCTTGATCTTTGGAAGGACCTTCGTCTTCCAGTAGTTAACCATCTCTACCCCTCTCTCTCTCTCTCTCTCTCTCTCTCTCTCTCTGCTTGTTTGCCTGATCACCAAGTTACAAAATGCCAGGGAAATATAAGATGACCAGCCACCAAAACACCATCAATGTGTGAGTACAATTACGTCGAAGCCCTCCCGGCTCAAGGCAAAATAACAGCTCTTGATCATCAATCTCACGCATCGGACGGGGGAGGACGAGTGCTGGTGGGGGCACGTAAAGGGTACTTAGGTCATTGCGATGACTCGATGGCGTGCACGTCAATTACGGAGGGAGGAGAGCGGAAACGCGCGACAGCTGGCGGCGGAAAGCGATTCGCTGGTTTGTGGGTCCCGCCGCCGGGGCTGGTGGCGCGATGGCCACTTGCTGCGCCACGTGGCCGCGCTCACGCGGGACCCTGCCACCTTCCCCTTATTTTATACCTACGTGAAATAAATATCTCACAACGTCACAAAACCACGAGATTGCCATTGGAGCGCATTGGATCCAATAACCCGGCATGCAATCGGACTCAAACTCGATCGGATCCCGAAAGGGGATCCGGTTTGTCCTCCGGATCGGTTAGCCTGATAAGCTTCGGTTCGGCATCAGAGAGAACCCGATAACTTCTAATTACGTTGCTACGGTCGGGGGGGTGAGCGACCCCAAGTGCGTCATGGAGAAGAAGATCTACCAGAGCGACTTCGACGAGGTGCATCACCGCCTCCTGCCCAAGAAGGTCCTCGACAAGCCAGTGTTCGAGGGCATGATGACCGCCGCGGAGAGAGCGCAGATGAGGGAGAAGGGAGGCCTCAAACTGAAGGTTCTCGACCAACTGGGGAGGGAGTACAACGTCGTCCTCTTCGGCAGGGACTACTTCAAGCTGGTGAGCAACAATGGGTTCAAGGTCGGCCATTATCTTCATATCTGGGCCTTCCGAGTGGGGCGGAGAAGAGAAAGCACCGCCGATGGAGGAGGAGGAGGACGAGGTGGCGTTGATTCTTCCGAGTTTGATGGGCATGGAGTCAAGTTCTATTGAGTGGTTTACGTCGCATAGAAACCACATAGGGGAGACATGTTGTATACATTCTTCTCTCTCTCTCTCTCTCTCTCTCTCTCTGATGTGTTTATAGTCTTTTATCATACAGTAAATTCTACGTGATTCTATCAAACACCAACTTAGTCTTGTAATGAATGCTCTTGTAACATAACACACACAGAAATTTGATTCAATGTAGAATTATATATCCTATGATATAGTCATCTTAAATAGTATTTTTTTGTCTAAAATATTTATTTTTTAAAAAATAAAAAAAATATTTTGTTATTACATTAAATTATATATATATATATATATATATATATATATATATATATATATATATATATATATATATATATCAATTATACCGTTATATAGTAACGAAATCGAATGTCACTGTCTCAAGAAAAGCATGCATCTCGTTGATAGCATTCTGTCCAAATCAACTTAACTACGAGCGGGTATTTAACGTCAACATCAGTTAATTAATTTTCTCTTCTCGCCACGTTAAATACGATTCCACGCGAAGCGCACGTGTGCCGACATCGGAACCAGGTGTCGATCGGAGATCGGCAAGCACGGACTCGGATGCAGGTGGCCTCCATCGATCCCATCACCTCTCACCCAAATTACGCGCCTCCGAGCCCGTTTTATCTCGTCGGCCGCCACGTGGCCCGTTCCCATGCGGTGCAAGTTCGGGTCCGCGTGGGACCCTTTTGACGACCCAACCGCCATGCTTTCAATTATTGTCCGCCCAATACTTTTTGTGTCCACCGTATCCGATCATCTCGAAACCCACTACCACTGTTCTCGGATCCGAATCCAAGTGCTCCAAACCCTCCGCTGGCTGACCCGTATTGGGCGGACGCCCCAAAGTGGAGCTCCCAATAGCGACCATCGCATGATCCGATCGACGGCTGTGACGCCGCCCCCTATCGTCTCCACCCCAAAAGTGGGTCCCGGCCACGAAAAGTTTCGTGAAGGATCCACTCCTACGCGCTAAATATACATCTCTGATACAGTCGGAGATTCCAGTCAATGTTCAGGTACGAAAGCGGGTGATCGAAAAGCAGTGGGAAAAGTAATTTTGGGATGACTGTTGGGGCAGGGACGCTGCCATAAACTGCCAACGTCGTATCTGACCGTTAAATCTCCGCCCTTCCTCCCTTATCGTAGCCCACCCCATCTCCGCCTCCTCTCACTATCCTTCGCGTTGCTTCTATCTCTCTACCTCCTCTGCTCCTCCTCCTCCCCCTCCTCTCCTGCCTCTCTTATCTTTAATGGCGGCTTCCTCCTCTCTTTCTCAGGCGTAACTCCATTCACCGATTGATACGACCTCTTTTGCATCAGCAGAACGAACGCTTCTCTCGTGGTAAGTGCTGTTGGATTCCCAGAGATCTCTGCTCTGTATTGTTTTCCCGAGACCGGATAGTTCCAAGCTTATTTTAATGGGTTGTCATGCAATAGCTTATCTTCTTGAAACCCAACTTGATATGTTAAGGGTGATGGATGAGTGTATGTACGGTTCACAGATAAGTGGAAGCGAGCGGGGCGGCGGTCCCCCATGGCACCCAAGGGCGCTCGAGGCAAGGGAAAGGGCGAGAAGAAGAAGAAAGATGAGAAAGGTAAGCTGTTACCGCCGCTAAAGAGCAAAACCTGACCCATTCACTTGCCGTCATTGGTTTCATGCTTGTTCCGATGACTGACCACTGGCTGTTGCTGTGCCAGTTCTGCCTCTGGCTGTGGACATCACAGTGAAGCTCCCCGATGAGTCTCATGTCGTCCTAAAGGTCTGTGTATGCCCTTCTCACCACCTTCTCTGGTCTATGTTTTCTTTCGGTAAGAGGATGAAATGGAACAGTATGAAAGGTTCATCGTGTATGAACTGTCATGGAGTGTGTTAATCCGTGGAAGGACACAAGTACTAGTAGTCGAGCTGATGGTTATACTCTCAGCTTCACTGGACCAATAGAATGATAGATCCCACCTCATTGTCGTCGAGATATGAGGTATCAACACCAGCGATAAAAGGAACATTTACTGACGGAGCATTTATTATTAGCATTTATGCAACTGAGTGGTTCACTTCAGTGCCCTTTTCTGAAGACTGGCACACTCATTGGGACCATATTGCATCGTGTCAGCTAAGGTTGAGGTACCATATAGCTAGAGGTTAATTCATGGAAATTAACTTGTACAGATAAATAATGTCGTCACCATCATCACTGCAGCAATCAAAATTGGTTGCTCTTTTGGTTGCGTATGGTCCTTCGTCTCTGCCATAGAAAACACCCTGCAACCTCTCGTGGCTTATTTGCAGGGAATATCCACTGACAGGATCATCGACGTACGGCGACTGCTGTGTGTTAACACCTCGACATGTAACTTCACCAACTACTCCTTGTGCCATGAGGTAAGAGCTTCATCTTCCCAACTCGTTTTCTTGTGATTTGTTGATTCATTCTTCTTGTTTGCTAGACATTGATAGTAAATGCAAAGCCAAAGATGTGGATGTGGGTTTTGGTTGGGTTACTGCCTTTCCAGAGTCGTGCTTGGATAGTCCATCCATCTTTCCACTTCGATAGGGACCTTAAAAGGAAGAACAGTAGTTAGACGGAAAACTCGACAAGCATCAGTTTTCACATACAAGGAAGAAAAAAGATTGTCCTGTAGCTCATCAAGTTGTGCAGATAATTGCATTTTTCATAAGCTAGACATGCTTTGGTGGGATTTCAACCACAGGGCGAGTTAGATTTGCTGAACTCTTAGCATGAGTTGCTATCATTTATGTTTTTTTTTCTTCTTCACAAAATATTCATCACTGACTTATCCACCAAAAACTTCAATCGAATATTCAAATACTTAAGCTATCAGAAAAATATATGGTTTATGGATTTGGATTCAAAGTAGATGAGAACATAGGAAATGGTGAATAGAAAACCATGCGCATCTCGTGGCTCATGTGGAACACATGAGGTGGGAAGTCTTTGCATGGACATCTGACCTAGAATTGGATATGAGGTGGGATGGACACTTGGGGTCCAAATTGTTTCCAATCATCCCATCATAGAAAATGAAAGGCATAAAAAGAGTTTTATTTTTTGGAACAAAAAATAATATTAAAAGAGTTGATTTGTGCATAATATCATAAAAGGATTACTGTCACAAAAAAAATAATTAAATATTAATTATAGCTTCTTAATATATATTTATTTATGGTGTTTCTGTCCAAGATATATATGACACAGAAAAAAAAGAAATGCTTTAAGATAATGGACATAATTTCGAATTACTGAAGCGATAATAATTGGTCTTATTGTGTCCTTTATTTCAGGTCAGAGGAGCGAGGCTGAAGGATTCTGTGGATATTACGGCACTTAAGCCATGCACTCTTACGTTGGTCGAAGGTAAGAAATAATACAATTGGAATATAAATATAAGTAGATTTGGTGTATTTGGTTGCAATTAAAGTCATGAAAAGTGTTTTTTGATCAAGTGAATTTTTAAAAATATTTTTTAAATGTCTGTTGTAATGAAAAGAAGAAAAAAAAAAAGCGTTCGGAAAGTAAAAACGTTTTCTAAAACGAAATGCTATTTAGAAAAACAGTCTTTTTTTATGCAGAAAACTGTTTTTTATTTTTTTGCTTTTATTACTGGCGATTATAAGAGGAAAATATCTAATTACGAGCGCGATGATGGGCAGAGGACTACGACGAGGAACGAGCGTTGGCGCACGTGCGGCGCCTCCTCGACCTACTCTGCTCCACCACCTGCTTCGGCCCCTCGCCGCCGGCGACGCCGCCGCCCAAGGATGCCCCCCCGGCCGTCGCCGCGGCCACTAAGGACGGGAAGAAGAGCGGTGGAGAGAGCGGAAGCCGCAAGGCCCCGCCGGATCCGCAACGCCAGGCGCAGTCGCCGACGTCCCCGACCAAGGATTTGCCGGCCGACCTGGAGGCGGAGATGAGCGGCGCGTGCCCTCGGCTCGGCGCCTTTTACGAGTTCTTCTCCCTCGCCAATCTCACCCCTCCCATCCAGTGTGAGTCCAATCCTCCCCCCGCCCCTCTCTTTCCCAATTCGCATGTTCTTATCGAGAATCAAGCAAAAACCGTTCTTTTCGTCTGTTTTCTTGATCAATTTGCCCGTTGCAGTCATCCGGCGAACAACGAATCTCCGGCAGGACGAGCGTCCGTCCGATGATCATATCTTCTTCCTCGAAGTACGTCTTGTTTAATTCTTCTTAAGTTATATCTATGAATTACTATTTGCTAATTATCTGTTTTGATCGACATTGGATGTAAAATTAAAGGTGAAGCTGTGTAATGGAAAGCTTGTGATCGTCGAGGCATGCGCCAGGGGATTTTACAGTCTCGGGAAGCAACGCGTGCTGTGCCACAATCTTGTTGATCTCCTGAGACATCTCAGCAGAGCATTTGATAACGTCAATAACTCATTTCTTTACTATTTATTTGTGTTCTTTATTACATTACTCTTTAACTTATCTTTTACCGTACATTTCATGGTACTGCTTAGAATTATATGTTACGCCAGTGATGTTTGCCTCTAACGAGATTCTTTTCTTGAATTCTGTGCTGTTTACAGGCTTACGAATATCTCATGAAAGCCTTCATGGAACGAAATAAGGTAACTTTTTCATGTTATTTATTATAGTGGATACAAGAACTTCTAAGAGGTCACTGATTGGTTAATTATTCCTGTTCTTTGCTTGATTAATTCTTATTACCTTCTTTGCTGGGAAGTGGATATATGTAACTTACGGATGTTTCTTGCCAAAAGATCGTTGATGTCAAAAATCAATCTAATTCTATGTCCTATAACAGCTTGCTTCAACAACCCTATATATCTTCCTCATTCTTGATACCACGTCTATTGTCATATGTATCTTTACCACTTAAATGAATCTTACACAATGTCCAAGTTATAATATGACAGAATTTTGTATATTAAAGCACTTCGTTAATTCGTTTTTAGTCTTTCCATGTATAGGATGCAAGTAGTAAGTATATGTTTGAAACCTTTTTATTTTGTAAAGAAAATTAATTAAAGAAAAGAAGAAAGTTGTGTCCATGAGCTGCTCATCAGTTATTTCAGCCTTTTTTTATTTTTCCACAATGTGTCACATCGTTTTTTTTCAACATCTTAAATCTGGGGCAGGTGTACTTTTTTCTTTGCTTAAGTCTCTTACCATTTATGTTACTTTTGGATTGATAATTCATAATTTCCTTCAGTTCTAGCTATTTGCCTGTTGAATGTACTAATTCCTCAAACAATTAAGAGCACATTCCTATTTGCAGTTTGGAAATCTGCCATATGGATTTCGTGCAAACACATGGCTTGTGCCTCCAGTTGCTGCTCAGTCACCATCCATATTTCCTTCCCTTCCTGCTGAGGATGAAACATGGGGAGGCAATGGAGGTGGTTGGGGTAGGGATGGAAAAAGCGATATGGTGCCTTGGGCAAATGAGTTCCTTTCCCTTAAGTCCATGCCCTGTAAAACTGCAGAAGAAAGACAAATCCGTGACAGGAGAGCTTTCCTGCTTCATAGCCTGTTTGTCGATGTTGCAATATTAAGAGCCATCGCAGCTGTAAAGCAAGCTATGGAGAAAAAACATGATGCACTTCCAGTAGGGTCAGAAAACATCCTGCACTTTGAGACAGTAGGGGATTTTAGCATCACTGTCACCAAAGATGTTTCAGATGCAAAATGCAAGGTTGATACAAAGATTGATGGAAGTAAAACAACAGGAATTGATGCCAAACATCTTGTCGAGAGGAACTTGCTAAAAGGAATCACTGCAGATGAAAATACAGCAGCTCATGTAAGAGAATATAATTGTATCTACTCGTGTTCGGTACGGTACGGTACGGGTGTACCGATCGGTACACCGAGGTGTATCGAGCACTGTAGCACTGTAGTACTACTACAGTGCGCTACAGTGTTACTGTAGCACTGCTACAGTGCGGACCGGTATAGGGCGGTTCGCGTACCGACAACTTGTCGGACCGGTACGTACCGCCCGTACCGGGCGGTACGGCTCGGTACGGCAAACCTTGACAATGTTTTACAATTTTTGATAGCTAATTCAGTGAAACAAATTTGTGGGCTTTCATCTGCAGGATATTGCCACTTTAGGGGTTGTTAATGTGCGTTACTGTGGTTACATTGCTGTTGTGAAAGTCAACCATCATGAGAAAAGCGAAGAGCATTTACCTTTGCAAGGTGTTGATATCAAAGATCACCCTGAAGGGGGCGCAAATGCTTTTAACATCAACAGGTGCTTGTTAGTGTATAGGCATATTTCTTCATGCTCTCAGTTTATCATATAAAATAGTTTTAAATTCTTCAATCTGTTGAAGCTATTATTCATTATTTCAGTCTGAGAATGCTTCTTCACAAAAACCATACATCAAGAGAGAAAAGTACATATAATAGTTTACAGAATTCAAAGCCTGAGGAACTCTCAGCAGCACAAGCCTTTGTGGAGAAATTATTGTCAGACAGCCTAGTGAACCTTGAGGAAGAGAAAGCCGAATGCAATGTCTCTATGAGATGGGAATTAGGAGCTTGTTGGATACAGCATTTGCAGGATCAGAATAATGGTGAGAAAGACAAGAAACAGGCTGGTGAAAAAGATAAAAAACAAACCGGTGAAAAGACTAAAAGTGAGACAAGAGTCGAAGGCCTTGGGAAGCCTCTTAAAATTCTTAAAAACCACAAAAAGAAACCAGATTTTGATGAAGAAAAGATTTCAACAGTTGACAGGAAATCATCTGATGAGACGCCTGGAGGAATGAAAGATGTGAAGTTGCCATTTGAGGAACCAAAGGTTGAAACCACAGCAACAGAGGATGCTTGCAAGCTCAAAGATTTGCTACCTGAACCTGCATATACACGGTTGCAAGAATCTAAAACTGGACTTCATATGAAGGTATGCTGAACAGAAAATTGGGGTAGATTTGTTTAGTTCCACTATGTTTTCCTGAAATCCAGAACATATATACACATAATTAATTAACGTGTTATAAAAATTTCATATGAAGATTATATCTGATATTTGAGACTGAGTTGATTGCTGCTTTTCCTCTTGAACAATGAGTTCTTAGATACATTATGATAACACAAAAGCTTTTCAAGTTAAATTACTGATGCATCTTTTTCCACGTAATTCCTTTTTGTATCTTCATGCAGAATCTTTGTGACAATAGTCCAATATGGCATTTTGACTTGCCACTGAAAAGTAGAGGTGCATGCACTTTCCAACATTAACCTCATTAACTTATTTGTTTCACTAAATATGCCAAGAGAGAAACATGAAATATTTTTATCTTGTAATATAATCTTGATTACATTAGCTTATGCATTCTTGACTGAGTTTTCATCTTTTCAACTTGATTTTGATAAAGTAATTCTATTTAGAGGTCAATGCACATGAAATGACTAATATAACCTCATTCTGAAGTTCAAAAGCTGCCGTATATAGAATTGTATGTTTGCCTAACAAAGATATCATCCAGTCATCCATCAAATATATTGTATTTCTTTTCTAATCTGAAATTCCTCTCAAATGGTAGTTCAGGGCCACTGGTCAGAGTATGTATTCGTTGATGTTCGGGTTTTAGTTTGTAGGTTACCCTTGAACTAAATGCTGTTGTATGAGGATGCACTTATTTGTGACTAATGTTTCTTATGCTCCCCCACTCTTGAGATAGTAGTATAATCATTCGCTAGCCACATTGGAGAAAATAAATTTAAAATGGGGGAAGGCTTTGAGCTGGCAAACATTTGGTTGTTTGATAGATAAAACAGGACATAGATTGAAGAAAGTACAGAAGAAAAAAAGAATTGTGGGAGATGTTTGATTATGTAGAAACCTAAGTTGATGAAGTTTGAGAAATCCAACTCCAACATTGGATGGAACTTGAAACCTAGACCGGATTACTGGCACAAGAAGGATTCACAACTTAAGTTCACTTGCTTCATTTTACTAGTTAGGTCAGTTTAGGTATGAATCATTTATTGATATGATCAGTGTTACATTCATTTAGCTATATTTAATGTTGTCAGAATTTTATGATTCAGTGATCTGGTTCTTGTGGTCTAAGTTAATATGACTCCACACGATTGTGATCCTACTTTGGCACAAAATTTCATGGGATAACAAAAGATTAATTTAGATGTCAAGCTCCATCTCAAGTGATGAACTTTATATTGATCAATTAAGTATAACAATTTTTTTTCCATATCCTTCCCAAGTTCCAGAACAGGTTTATGAAGGTCTCAAAGAAATTTGGTTAGTTTTTTTAAAATAAGAAAATTAAAATTTACCAGTTTTGAAGCTAAAGTTGGACTTTACATTTGTTGGTTAATTTTGTAGAAATGGAATTTGTCTTATTTTAATTGCTAGACACGGTGTTTTATATTTTCATCTAATTCATTTTTATGTTGTTTTCTTGATTTCTGAACTGTCAATGTTGAAGATTTTGAAGGAAATTTAGAGAAAATATTACTTTCTATGATTTCATATGGTGATAAGAACATCATGATTTTTTGTCTGCCCAATGTACATGTAAATCAGGCAACCATTAAGTGGTCATAATCTTTCCTTTTAGAATAGTTCAATCTGAAGTGAAGTTTTAGAGGGTATGTCCTATAGGGTGAGAACATTCCAGATGATAACAGCTTCTCTTAACTTTGAGGCCAGAATGTACAGAAATTGGTGTCATGTAAGGAAATTAAACTATGTTTTTTTCTATTTTGGTTGCCGATAGTGTTTTAGGTGGAATCTGCTTGCCATTTGTATGTGCATGCATATGTAAATTGACCGTTTCCTTGGGCATGGACATGACTTGAAGTGAATTGAAATAGAAGAATTTTGCTGCCTCTTGGTTTTTGTGTTCTAGTCCTTAACATTGCGTTTCTTTCACTCTTTTTCTTTGTGAATATTTCACTGTTCTTCTATTCTAGTAGTTCCTTTTTCACTCTTCTAAAAGTCCTTGCTGACTTTATTTTCTATTGAACAAATAGTTATTGTTTAAACCTGTTCTTGTCTCCTAAAAGATGCTGCTACATATGTATCTGTCATGTTCTATACCGTTGCTGCATAATTATAGTCGTTTTCATCTCTCACGTCTTTCCTAATAACACCATTATCCTATCTTCTTTTGATTAAATTTGATTATATGAGTTATATCTATGACAACAGTTCAACATATATCTTTCTATTAAGTTCTATATTTCTCTTCTATTTCTAAAAGTATGTTATAGCAGACATATACTTTCAGAGACTTAATTGCTGATAGAGGAAAGTCCACCAAGGTAGTACATTAGCGCCAACTCATTCCTTGATTACTTTTAGCTGGCAAATGCTACTCATCCAGTACACGAACTAAAGAACATATAAAGGAAAAAAGAGAACATGTTATAGCAAATCTTACAGTCAAATGATCGATAACATCTTTATTTGCTAAGTTGGAAAGGTAGAACAGGTGTTAATCGGACGTTAGATTCTTAACTAATGGTCATATTTGAAACTGAAAAGATGTCATGAGCACATGATGGAACTAACTTCCTTACTAGAAACACTTGGTCATTTGACTCGAGTTCTACAAAGTCACAATCCATTTTTGAGACTTAAAATTGGTTTTCAGTGGCTACTGCTGACCTTTGAAAATTATAGACTAAGCTAACATGATTTCTTTGAAGTTCTAGAAGAAGTTGCACCATTTCTAAGCTATACTTATGTGGCGAAAGTTTCTATAATATTATCTTTTAATATTTAGCATACATGTTACTATTTATGTTCTATCAATCTAAGAAATTTCCATATCATGCGATGCTTAGTATAAGGGTGAGAATATAATTTATTTTCATTATCAGTCTCCACAGGAATTAACTGAGATGGCATCGAGATATTATGATGAGGTTGCTCTTCCGAAGTTGGTAGGCCTGAATATTATTTGCTTATACCTAATTCATCAAATAGTGCCATTTTTTTTTATCAAATGACTATTCTGATGAGTTTAAATTATACCTTGACATGTATTCAGGTCTCAGACTTTGGTTCATTGGAACTTTCACCTGTTGATGGTCGTACTTTGACTGATTTTATGCATACTAGAGGCCTAAGAATGCATTCTCTTGGGCGAGTTGTAAGTCAACCATTTTCTCTCGTTATCAATTTGAAAACGGTCTAATATATATTAATTTCAAGATGTATTCTAGTAATATATGATTAATTGCACTATTCTGATCAATATATCAGGTCAAGCTTTCAGAGAAGCTGTCCCATGTACAGTCACTCTGTATTCATGAGATGATAGTAAGAGCATTTAAGCATGTCGTACGAGCTGTAATTGCTGCTGTGTCTGACACCAGAGATTTGTCAATATCAATAGCTGCAACTCTTAACTTGCTCCTTGGGCTTCCTGATTCTGGTGTTTCACATTCTTCTGTCCCTGTGCATACCCTTGTCTGGAGATGGCTCGAAGTATTTTTGAAAAAACGATATGACTGGGAACTCTCAGTTTCAAGCTACTTTGATATAAGAAAATATGCTATCCTGAGAGGACTGTGCCATAAGGTAATAGTCTTTATCTTTTCAAAACATGTGTGTGGCCTTTGATTTTTCTTTGAGCTCACATGTTTATTTCTTTTAGGCGGGAATTGAATTGGCACCCAAAGACTTTGATATGGATTCAGCTTTTCCCTTTGACAAATTGGACATCATCAGCCTTGTACCTGTGCACAAGGTAAAAAACAAAAAGAAAGTTTTGTAGGAATTCTGTTCGCTGCAGTCAAGGATCTTATTTCTTCTAAATATTTTGTAGCAAGTTGCATGCTCATCTGCAGATGGACGACAACTACTGGAATCTTCAAAGACGGCTCTTGATAAGGGTAAACTTGAAGATGCAGTTAGCTATGGGACAAAGGTAGATGCATATACAGGTTATCCTGCATCTTAAATCCTTTTCATTTTCCCTTTCATTTCCTTTGATAACAAAGTTGTATTTGGTTCAGGCTCTGGCAAAATTAATCACAGTCTGTGGCCCATATCATCGGATGACTGCTGGAGCCTACAGTCTTTTAGCTGTTGTTCTCTACCATACCGGAGACTTTAATCAGGTAGCTTTTAGACATTCATGTCACCGAAGGCCATGATTATTATAATTTGGAGTATTTTGCAGTTTGTCGTGTGGTTCTACCACTATGAATAAAAAATTGTCAACTAGAATTGTGAGAAATTTCATGAATGTACAACTAATATTTTGTTTGGTATTTAATCTATTTCCATCTATTGTTTGCTGTGAGCTCTGTGAATCTCAACAGATCTCATAGATAGATCATAGTGCAATATCTCACTACAGCATTTGTGTGTCTATTATTTGCTGTCCTCTTTTAATTAAATATGGCCAACTTTTAACTAAATATCTCAATTTTGTTCATAGCTTTTGAAAAGATTTGGATCAGTCTATACATCACGGACATTTTTGTTCTATTATTTCTGACTTGGTTGAATATCATGGTATATATGTAAATTTTACAGATTCCTCATCATTTAAACTGTAAAACTTTGAATGTGAAGGGTGACTTTTGAGATTTTTCTATTATGACTTTCGAACTTGTTCTGTTATCTTTCATTGGGATTACAATGACATTTGATATGTTTAGGCCACAACTTATCAGCAAAAGGCATTGGACATTAATGAGAGGGAGCTTGGCTTGGATCATCCAGATACAATGAAGAGCTATGGTGATCTAGCTGTATTTTACTATAGACTTCAGCATACTGAATTGGCTCTAAAGTAAGTTCAATACCCAATTGTCCTAGTCCACCTTTATGTAGGAATGCTTTCTTTTGATGTATCTGATCTCTTACTTTATTATATACAGTATATACTGTATTTTATTCTTATTATAACTTGAAATTAAGGATTAAAATCTTGGTCTGGTACCAATACCAATCATCGGTCAGACTACCAAGCCGTATCATGAGTTGGTATGGCTTAGTAACGGTCAATATTGAGTGGGAAGGAAGGCGGTGGAGATGTGAGGATTCACATACCAATATTGACTAAATAGGGTGGAACTGAGGTCAGAGGAGGTGATGGAGAGGAGGGAGGCAATGTGTGCCTGTGATCGCAAGAAGGGTTGCCAAGGTGGCAGAAAGGGCAGGGGAGCAAGGTGGTATTGGTGTGATTGACATTATATATGACAGTATAGTTGTAGGCAGTGTAGACCATACCAACAGTTTCTGGCGGTGGCAGAGGTGGTGGAGGCATAGCATAGGACATGGGGTATCATTTTTATTAGGTGAAGACCAAGTCATAGGGGCTCATGGTGTTGTTGGCAGAGTGGATGGGGGCTAGAGTGATGAAGTGGTTGATAAGTAACAAGCAAAATCAGGAAAATGATGGAGAGTATAGATAACTGGGTGGTAAGCTCATTATTTTTAAGATAATAAGATGATATGCCTGTTATAATAACCGGGCGATAAGCTGGTATGAACATGAACTTGACAAAATTGCTTGGTCCATGTATTGGTCAACCATAGGACCTGTAAATACTAGCGAACACCAATTTAAGTTGCCGAACCCCAAATTCTTGGTTAAAATACTAATACTTTATCTCATGATGTATAATTGCAAATTTGCAATGACTGAAAAGTAAGACTTTGGGCAGTAACTGTCGAAACTTTTTTAATAGACTCTTTTCGGTGGTAACTGTTGAAGCTTTTCAACTAGATTTTTAAATTTAATATTGTTTGCAACTTTGCATGGAATAATTCTGATCTACATAAAGATAGAAACATCAGTCTCAATCCTTAAATTAGACATGCTTTTACTTTCATTCATAATATATAGTATGGCCAAGCACTACAACGTAAAAAAGAAATTGATGCCAGAAGCTATTCAATAATATGTTTTCTAAAAATGGCAATGGAATGTTTATGATATGAAGGAGTCTATTAATTAGTTCATGTTGACTAGTATACAGAATTTGATATAACCATAAAATGGCAGCAAAGGATTAAGAAAGTTATGCTTTGTGGCTTCAGATAAGGTGAAGCATTTGCTGCCATAGTTCTTGAAAACTTCAGGCTCCATTTCTTTTCTTATTCTTTATAAGGCCAAAGAATGGGTGGATGAATTAATGATTAGATTTTAGATTCTCCAGTGCATTGTGACCTTCAAATGAATGAGACGATGCACTGTGTAATTTTGTTGGTTTTCATGAGAAAGCAGATACCTCCATTTATATCAGAGTTATATCATGAAGTCCAATAGCCAGCATCCTAGAAGGAGAATGAGTAGATCCTTTGTCATCAGTTTGCCTTCCTTATCAAAACCTCATAGAGTAGATAAATTTCATAATTTTCCTGGGTGAGAGAAAAATATTATGCAAATTAGGTAAAACTACATTTGTAAGATGACATTCCAGGATTTAATTCGTATTTGCCCACACCAAGGATGCAACTTAACATGAAAACCATATTGGTAAATACCGATCAGTACAGACCAGTTCGGGTGCAGTTGCATTCCTTGATTTATTTGAATACCTAAAACTTAAGTGCATATAAAGATTGAGGAACAAAATATTAGAAGTTACTAAGCTTCTTTTCCAGGTTATTTGCTATTTAATTTTGACATCATGCCAGAAGTAATAGGACATCACCATGCCTCCATGAGATGTTGATTATGATTTTTCATAATTTATTTTTGTTGATTGTTAATCAGGTATGTGAAGCGTGCATTATATCTTTTGCATCTTACTTGTGGGCCATCTCATCCAAACACAGCTGCTACATATATCAATGTGGCCATGATGGAGGAAGGCCTAGGAAATGTACATGTGGCACTTAGATATCTTCATAAAGCTTTGAAATGCAATCAGAGGTTACTTGGCCCAGATCACATTCAGGTTTGTTTTGTTCTCAATTTTTTTTTTTCTGTTCTTGTTTCTCTTAACTCTTTAAGATACTTCTTTTCAAGCTATATTGTGGCTATTGGTTATAAATTCTAAATATTGAGATAGAAGCACATGTAGTTTAAGTTGACTGGTGACTGCACACCTTCTAAGGTATTAATTTATTTTTGTAGTCATTCAGTTCCAATAAAGTTTTTCTTATGATGCCCTACAAGTTAGTTATCCAATAGTGAAGATCGAATTGATCCCAAAAAATTTAACACTTAGATTAATTAGGCTTAGATCAAGTCTAGAAAACACTAGACTAAAATTTCTATTTTTTCTGTATTTTTGGATATTTTCCATGTCTAATTTGAGTAATACTGTTTTTTCTATTGTTATTATTTTCAGATTAAATACATTAGAATATAAATAAATAACTTTCTAACAATTTTACATATATTTTAAGTAGTTTAGGATTTTATAATGTTTTATTAATTGTTGGTTGATTTTTAGAACATATAGATTTTAGTTTAGGCATAAACAGATAACAACTCAATAAAAAATTAATTGTATGTAGTTACAAATTGGAATAGTTAAAATTAATGGGTTTAAGAGTGACTATCAATCTCACCAAGACCAAGATTCTTTCTTGGTCAATTATTCTCAATAAAATTTAGGCATGTGATCTTTTGGTTATAATATCAAGAGTATTAAGAATAAATAACTTATAGTTTTCTTTATTACATTAATGGTTAGACTGCAGCAAGTTACCATGCCATAGCTATTGCACTCTCCTTGATGGAAGCATATCCTTTGAGTGTTCAACATGAGCAAACAACACTGCAAATACTTCGAGCAAAGCTTGGCCCTGATGACTTGCGTACTCAGGTAATTTACATGCATCGTTGTCTGGAGAGACACGAGGACATCTTTCTTTCTGTTCTGTTCTTCTAATTCTGCATGTCAATCTCTTGTCACTGGAAGTTGTTTGATTTTTGCAGGATGCTGCTGCCTGGCTTGAGTACTTTGAGTCAAAGGCTCTTGAACAGCAAGAAGCTGCTCGAAATGGTACACGTAAGCCTGATGCATCTATCGCCAGCAAAGGCCACCTAAGGTAAAGCAACAAATGCAGTGATTAGATCAATATGGTTTAGTATATAGCTACTATAAGCATGAGTCCTCTGTATATTCTCATATACCTGCTCCACATAGTAACATTCTCATGAATTGAATGTAATTTTTTCATGAACTAGATACACCAGACCAGGTTTTTCTTACTTTTTTACTTCTAATAAAGTGATGAAATCATGTGCTAGTGTATATTCTGCTTGGCAGTGTCTCCGATCTCCTTGATTACATCAATCCCATCCAAGATGGTAAAGGAAGAGATGCTGACTCTGTGAAGAAAAAGAACTTGGGTTTAAAGGTACATTGAGCCTTCATCTTGTTTATTATCTCCCAAGAATCTAAACATGGATTTTACATGTTGTCATATTGGCCAACATGTACAATGTAAGCTTGGTACCTGCATGAGGTTTCATACCATGTTGAGGGCATGCCGACAATATGTTGTCTTGGTCAAGAACCTGAGTATCCATGCCTGTCAACACGTAGGATTCTGTTGCACTTGCCACATGTAAAATCTCAAATCTTGAATCTAAGTTCAGGATAAGTTGAATAAGTCTCAAAGGCGATACTAATAGAGTTAATGATTTCATTCTTTGGCAGTGAATCAGGTTGAATAATCTTTAGTTTAACAAAATGACCTAAGGTATAATATGCAAGTAAGAAGTCAGTTGCTAAACATAATTTGGAATCCGAATTTCAGATTGTACTTGACTTGTACACTTATCTTTTGCTGTCTGCTACCAAACACGCAAGTATAGGCATATTTTTATTTTACCATGCCTGTCCTATGCCTGAACATCAAGAAGAAACTGTAAACTTCTGCATTTCTAGATAGCCTTTATCCTATTATTTGAAAGATAATCCAATTGAACATGGAAAACAGAAATAGATATTCCATTTTCCCACAATTTTTTTTCTGCATCTGGATAAGTGAAATACCCATGCTTTAGTATTAGCAAAAGTATGTTTGAGAAGCATGTCTTGCATCTAGAATCCAGATAATCTTTATGAGCTATAATGTTCTGATTAACTCATCTCAAGGGTCTTATTGTTTTGGCTTACTAGCACCCAATTTTCTCAAAGTTGTTTTGGCTATTATTTATGTCTTGAAAGTTCTAAAATCACTTTAATTGTTAACTAAGGCAACATGAATAAACTAAACCATATTAACCAGAACCATATGTGTTCTTTAGTTAAGCATCTATTCCAGATTATACATAATCTCATACATAATGTTGGATGAAATCTTTTGGTGAAACTTTTTGCTTAAAACTGAATCACTTATGGGTTTCTCTACTCATATGTTGTTCACCAGTAGCTTTTATCTCTAAAATAAGATATACATAAAAATAAATTTCAACAGAAAGAAATTCTCGGATGAATCAGATAACCTATAAATGGACCCATCGGTAATGCTTATTGGTTCCTTGTTATATGTGTTTTTTCAAATTATGTCTAACCTTTACATATCCTGTTTAGAAGAAGGTTGACTTTCTATATATGTGAATTTGAAGGTACTTGAACTGTTTTCATTGGAGACTTTCAATTGGTACACCTTTTATTCCAGAACTCATTGTTGTACTGATTCAGGTCAAAGTGCAGTCTTCGCAGAACCTGATTGTGGCTGATTCACATGCTACAATTTCAGATAGAACGAAAAAAGTGGATACTGCCAGCAATACCCAAGATGATAAAAACACAATTGATCCAGGTGTTGAGGTTAAACATGAAGAAGTTGTTGAAAAGCAGCCAGCAGTTTCTCAACAATCTGAGGGAACAACAGAGCATAAGCTTCCTTCTGATGATGAAGATGGAAGGGACATAAATACAGAAATAGAAGATGGTTGGCAACCTGTTCAAAAGCAAAGGTTGGGTGGAGGTTCAAGCCAGCGAATCAAGCAGCGGCGTACAAGTACTTGGAAGACCTACAATTATCAGATGAATGATGTTCCTGGTGAAACTGCTCAATCTAAGCCAAGGTTTTCTTATTTAAATAACCGCTATTATGTTCTGAAGAAAAGAACTGTAGTTCCTGGAAGCTTCAGTGATAATCTTAACATGAAAATCCAGTCACCAGGCACCAAATTTGGTCGGAGAGTATACAGAGCTGTGACTTACCGAGTCAAGTCAGTGCCTTCATCTACCAATCAGGAGATCACTGATAACTATAGGAATGCTGCTGAAAGAATGGCTCCCTCCGTAGATGGTCAGGCACCCTATTTACATCATGACAATGAGGTATTAAAGGATCAGAAGTACCGAACAGGTGATGTTTCTGAGCCGCATAATCATTTGGTTGTTGGTCTCACAAATTCTCCATCATACAAAGATGTAGCTTTAGCGCCTCCAGGAACAATTGCCAAGGTTCAGAGTCTAAAGTCCCTAGAGGATACGCCATTGAAACAAGAGATATATACTGGAAAACATGTATCAGAATTAAGGGACTCATTTGTGAATGAGAAACATGCAGAAAATGCTGCTGAGTTGACTCAGATATCTGATATAGCCCAAGAAAATGACTCTCCCCAGGATGTGGTATTAGACTTGGGGACCAAAGCTGAAATTAAAGGAGAAGGAGAGGGGGTTTGTGAATTGGAAAGTCCACTAGAACCATTAGCTTCAGATTTAGAATTGTCATCTAGCGGTAGCATGCCCATCAAGAGTAGTTTTGACAATAATATACTTTGTAATGAGGTTCAAGAGGTTGAACAGAATGACAGTCATGATCTAAATTTGTCTGAAAATACATCTGACATAGTTACACTTACACTTGAGTGCTTAACCACTAAACAAAGCAAAGAAGAAAATCATGAGGAAGTCTTGTGTAGCAATGTTCATGTCGGTTCATCCTCCAGCATCCACCAAGAGGATCTCCAAAAGGTTGACATCTCTGAGAAAACTTTTAGTGATGACCCAATGGTAAAATTACCATCTAGTGACAGTGATATCAGAGAGCTCCCTGCTAAGAAGTTGTCTGCCTCTGCTGCACCATTTAATCCATCCCTTCCTGTAGTAATTAATCCTCTTCCTGTAAGTGTTGGCCTTCCTCCTAGTGGTGTGATTCCTACAATGACACCTTGGCAATTGAGTGCTACTCTTCATGCTGCACCAACGGCTGTAATGCCATCCGTGCCTCCTATTTGTACCTCACCTCTTCATCCTTTTGCATCTTCATCCAGGTCTCCCAACATCCTACATCCTTTGCCATTTATTTACCCACCATATACCCGTCCTCAAATTATGCCCAATACCACTTTTGCTATGAACAGCAACATGTTTCACGGAAACCATTATCCATGGCAATGCAACATCGGTCCAAATGCACCTGACTTTGTTGCAGCATCAGTATGGCCTGTTTGTCATCCAGTGGATTTTTCTTCTTTCTCGCCTGTGTTAAGTCCGATTTCTGAATCCACGGTGGAATCGACTATGACATCTGATGTAAGTAATGGTATGAGCTTAACCCCTCTGTTGAGCATCAATATTGAAGAAGGAACAAAAACCGACGAGAATAATGAGAAATCACAGGTTATAGACACTGGAAAATCACTGGATGGGAAATTGTCAGAGAAACAGGAAGCTGAAGAATCTCAGAGTAGTAATACAAAAACTACCGAATTGGAATCTGAGACAGATTTCAGAGAAGATGCACAGCCTAGTGGTGAAAAACATGTTCATGAAAGTAGCCAAAAGTACGAGGGTGAGGGGAGCCTTGGCATATACATCAAGGGTAGAAGTCGTCGTAAACAGACACTAAGGCTGCCTATAAGTTTGCTCAAGAGGCCATATGGATCACAGTCATTTAAAGTTGTTTATAGCAAAGTAGTAAGAGGAAGTGATGTAAGACCAGCAAATGCATCTTCCAGTATAGATGCTAATGTCAGTTAGTTGCAAGAAAGAGAATATTGTGACTTCAATTAGCAGGAAGGCAAGATGTTTTCATTTGTCAACTTTTACATCCAGGCGGACATGACTCGACGTTTGGAAAACGTGCACTTCAGTTTTATTGCTATTTTACGGGGCAAGGGATCTTTTATAAAGAATTCAAACCAAATTCTGATATATTGGACATTCAGAAATGTAAGTGATGCTATCTCTTTGTTGTCCAAGCTAGGCAATTAGTTATTAATTTGCTTCATATATGTTATAGCAGCTATGATGATTTTCTGCTAATTGCATTTACTTAACCAGAATTATAGTTTCTATAAAGTTTAGAAACTAATGATGATTACTTTATTGGATTTTATGTTGATAATCAGTTTACCATTCCATTCTGACTACATAGAGGACTTAAGTGAGTAAGCTGTTTGCATAATACTTCTTAACCACCATGAGAACCAATTATTACTTACACATGGATATTTGCATGAAGGTTTCAAAGAAAATGTGCCAGATGTAGAGGTAAGCAGAGTGGGAGACATGGTGGAGACCAAAAGAAACAAAACTGGGAGGGAAGGAAAACATAGATCATGCTGCAAGAACATTAAACAACATTCATGAAAAGGTTGAAGAAATGGTAGGAACAGTGATAATCACATTCTAAATCGATGCCAAAAGAATAAAATCATAAGGAGATTGTTTCTTAGTGCTGGTAAAGAAATGCTTACAAATGGTATTTCATGCCTGCTACATACAACATGTAGCCCTCAAAATGATCTGGGAACTTGAGGGTTCCTTGGAATCAAGGGTAAAGGGTAAAAGGTGACAACCAAGTGATAAACTCAGACAGTAGTCATGGAAACTAGGGCCTCATATTAATCAGTCTCGATTGTCAACTCTTGCTGTGTTGCTTCAGAATAGAAAGGAGATCTTGTTACCCTCTAATTCTAGTGACTGTTTCTTTCGTGATATCTGTATTATTATCTATTGATTGCATGGTCCATATATCATAGTTAGCTAGTGTAGGTTTTTCTTGGGCTTTTTTAGAGCATAATTCTCTTACTCAAGTGCTGTATAAGGATAGACAACTGTTCCAATGGTAAGTTGCTGGTAGCATGAATAGAAAATATTGGTTGAAATTTGGTTAAAGTGGTTCAAACATTTCCCAAGAAGATTGTTAGATGCATTGACAAGGAGCAAACTTAGATTAGAGATGGTGTGGCACAGAGAGAGAGAGAGAGAGAGAGAGAGAGAGAGAGAGAGAGAGAGAGAGAGGAAGGCTTGATCAGAAACAGTATGAAAGTCTCGATAGTTTGCAACTTTGCATTACTGAAGATTTCCCACAGATAGATATATGGTTAAACATGTAAAATAAACCATTTGTCTTACCAATTTTGTTGGGAGTACTATGCTCTATTTGTTCTCGTTTTAAAAAAAAATTAAAAGAAATTTCATTGCATGAAATGGCATACAAAAATAAAATTTCTGTTTTACATCATAAATCCTAACTTGTTTCCTTCAGATATTTCTTTTATATTCCGATCTATCCATTTTGCACCACAGAATGAGGACATCCATTTGAGCAGCCTTTGTCTTGATAAGTTTAATTTAGGGCTAGCCATTCTCATCAACTGCACATGAGTGTCAGATATCATGGATGACCTCTAATCTTGATTATCAGATTGGATATCCATGTTTAGTTTCCAGTTTCTCTAACCACCAAGTTTCTAATGCAAATTCCAGGGTTTGACTTGCTAATCCAATGCAACCAAATTCCTTTTGCTTAGCTCTTTAGGTTAATGTCTGTTGCTTTTGATCTAATCTATAATTCAATGGCACACATGTATCTCTATCCTCATTGGAAATCTAGCCCACCAAGAATTACCAGTTCAAGTTGCAAAAGACAAAGTATATGCAGAACCACCTATACCAGGTAGTAAATTTCAAAACTGATTGTACTGCTCAATATATGAGATATACCATGCAAGGACCATCGTGCCATGCTGACTGGTGGTATCGATCCATGGGTGGACCAGTATGTACGATGTGCCGGTGCATACTGATTTTTCAAAAAGCTAAAAAATAGCCAAAAAATTTAAAAAATTATTTTTTAGGATTTTTTCCTAATCTATTGGTATATATATTGTATTTAGATAAGAATAAAGTGTATATAAACCATAAATAAATAGGTTATAAGGAGGAAACATTGAATTTATTCTTTCGGATCCATCGAGGAACAACTTTGTTGCACGGGAAGAAGTTGCTTCCATTGATCTTGAATCAACCGATTTGGCATTTTAATCACAAGTAAGAGTGTGAGAATGTGTGTGAGAATGAGAGAGTAAATGAGAGTGAGCGAAAGAGGTGGGAGGGAAGGGGATTTAAAGCCTCAAAAGAGGCCCCAATAGTCAATTTGATCATTGGGCTCACGCTAGACCCGATTTGGATCAGTATCGAGAATGAGAGTGAGCATAAGAGGTAGGAGGGAAGGGGATTTAAAGCCCTAAAAGAGGCCCTAATAATCAATTTGATCATTGAGGTCAAACTAGACCCGATTTGGATGTATCTATCAAATTTTGATTGGTACCAACCCGTATTGACCAATACAAGACAAGTTTCGACCATATCGGCTGATACATATCCTGTATCAAGGTTTTTAATTTTGTACTGTGCCAATGTACCAAGTTTTGCTCGATATGATACGGTATGATATACCGAGCGGTATGCCAAGGCGTACTGAGCGGTACACCTTTCTTTTAAAAAGAAATCATCTCGCATGTGAGTGAGGATGGTTTCTTTTTAAAAGAAGAAGAAACCATCACCTCCTTTCCATCTCGAGAGACAAAAAGGGGGTGATGGCGGAGCGGGTGAGGATGCGACAGGTCGCCTCCGTCCCCAGCTCGAACTCATCCCCCGTGAGGCACTCCACAATGTTCCCACAGCAACCGGATCCGGTCGGGATCTAGCCCAGGGCGAGCTCATCTTCCACTCCCCCGTTGCTGCCGCCTTCAGCAGCGACTGTGAGGAAGAAGACCAAGATGACGGCGAGAACGAGAAGGGGAAGCAGCAGTCCAACTTGGGCCAGGATCCCTTCCTTCGCCGTTGACTGCGACCTCCCCAACCACAACGGCCACGATCCCTCCGCCCCCTACCACATTTCGCCCGACGAAGCGAGGACTTGCCCTCTATAGTGTTTCCCCCGACGAAGCGAGGACCCTCCCCCTACCGTGTTCCGTTCGACGGAGCGCTTCTTCGTGTCTCGCCATGTCCAACTCTCTTCTCAGTCATGCCTTCTCCATCGTACGAGTGCCACAGCCTCGTCTTCCTCATTGTCGTGCTCCTTGTCATGTTCGCCGGTTGATACCGCCCGGTAGCGGGTAGTCCGCGAGCCGGTCAATTGGCGGACCGGTACGTACCACCCGTACTGGGCGATACGATTCGAGAATCGAATCCCTGCCCTGTATCAACCACTATGAGGCCATATTTCAGTTTATCGCTCAAAATGTACTGGTCCATGTAATGGTCGATCGATATATACCATCCATTTCATATCATTTTGTGCTATACGTCAAACCTTGATACCATGTATATGGGCTGATATTTGCATAGAATCACTTGGATTTTGGCTAGCATGTGAATATATAGCTGTGTCTTGCTGGTTAATTTGTTTAACCAGTGAGAGTTAAGTGAAAGAAATGTTAAACTTTGATTATATATTATGTGACTTGACCTAGGACCATTTCTACTCAGTACTAAAGTTTACAGCACATTTTCTTGAAACTCAGATCTGTCCTTTTAACTTCAATAACACCGCTAAATTGACAGCTTTAACATTTATGAATGATCATTGTATAACCAATTTTTCTTTAAGATATCATTACAATGGTTTTATTTTTGTTACTGTCCATCCACGAAATAGACAGCTTTAACATTTATGTTGCCCTACATCTGCTTGGCACATGGTTGGGTTTTTAACTTGCAAATGAAACTCATAAGGGCTAATGTTTGTGAAGATCTTATTTTGTGTGTGGTTCATCATTGCTATCTGGATAGATGCTTGTCATTTGTCATCTTCATTAAATCTTGGCAGCAGAACTTCTCTGGATATATCACAGGGTTAAATCAGTGTTTACCACTGAATAGAGGGATTGAAACTTGAAAGCAAGGTTCGTCATACCGTAGCATAGCGCTCGGTACAGGTGTTCCATATCAATCTGATAGGAGACCGGTATGGACGGTACATACTAGTATATCAGTATGTCCCATTGTACCATATGTTGGTACATCGGTACGACTCAATATATATTGTAAGACGAACCATGCTTGAAACGATTACCTTTTTTGCATTATTCATTAATTCAACCTTTTGTTTGCATTTTTTTCCGGTCAGCCTACTGAAGATCTTCATTTTCTTAGCAGGTTTGCAGTATATGTTCTTGAGGTTCATGGAGAATACAATGTCCAAGCCTTGAGATAACTGGAATAGTTTAGAATTTTTGACCAGAATTATGTAGAATCAGGTTGGAGATATTAGCCATCTTTTTTTTCTCCATTGGATAGACAAATATGAGGATCTTTTCTCTTCAGTTTTTTTTTGTTCTCAAGGATTCTATTATTAGTTTTTGCATAAGCCATAATGTTGTAAGTTTTGGGATTTTGTGAATCTCGAGTTTCCTGCCCATCAAAATAATTTTGCACATTCTAAATATAATGTTACAGTTTTGGGGGTTTCAGTACCCAGTGGGAATTCATTTCATGTTTACAAAACTGAAATAATTTGATCCTTTATTAGGATGTCTCTCTTTTTATTTGTTTCTGTTGTAATGTTAAAGAACATTGCTTTAGCTTCATTAGCTGAGTTCCATAATCTGATCGCCACTCTTGTGGTATCGTGAGTAGGGAGCATGTAAATTGTTTTGATATGCATCAAGGAACTTGCTACTCTTTTACTGGATAGGATTCTGAAATGAGTTTGAATGTTGTCTTATTTTTATCACATCTAACTTGCAGCAAAACTTCATTGTTCAAACGGATTATGTAGCAAGTTGACAACCATAACATTTCCCTTGATATACTTCAAATTAATGTTAGCTTTATTGATCCTCAACTAATAATGCAACATTTGCATGTTTGTTCCTGGATAGAGTGAGTGGCATACTGCTGTGAGACTACTAACCTATTAACATCTTGACTTCAACAGGAAAATTTAGATAGAGCATATTTGAGGTTTAAGCAGGCTACAAGTATCAGCCAATCAATTATTATGTGAGTTACAGCAGATGGTGTCTGAAGTCTGAACTAAAAATAATAATCATTATGGAGAAAGGCAAATGCAAGAATAAATGTATTGGATTCCCATAATAAGGGAATGCAGTTTCTTGCTAGCTTAGAAGCCAGCAACAAAAATTGAGAAGAGACCATGAGAATGAGAAAGAAAAAATTAACTTGCACGGTGGGTCAGTGGAAGATTAAAAAGAATGATTGCCACTCAGTAACAAATGAGTACTTGTATTGGAATAACTAGCTATTAGAAAGAATTATGTGTTCCTATAGAAAGCTAACAAATTACTAGAGTTTGAATTCAAACAAAGATTGATTGCAAGAGCTATTAAGGACTTGTATATCTATCTTAAAATAAGTTTGGTGCAAAAAAATTCCCTAGGAGTGGTCCTCAAGATATAGATTGTAAATTTAATTTGAAAGTGGAGGCTGGTATTCATGTAATAATTATTTGCAAGTTTTGTGTTATTAGTAAGAATGTTCTAAGTTGAAAGAATCAAAATGGTTCCAAAAGATACACTCATGAAATGAGAAGTCCTTGGCATATAATCTTACCATCTACTGTGGTGGTAGGAAGAATTTTCCGGGGACCATGCAATTGTACTCCTGAATTAGCTACAAGTTCATGTGCTAAATCTACTCTGATCTATGTCAGCCAATTATGCCTCTGAACAAGATTCTCCCAAATGGTGTTAATCATCAGTAAAATGTCTCAATTGTATTACAAGTCTCATTTACTAGAGCATTACTAAACTACTTGTGAGAGAACATTTCAATGAGCTTGGGAAAGTGACACTGTTCTACTAACAGCAAGCTGAAGCTGCCATAACCATTCATGAAGGAGAGCAGCACACTTGCAGATCAATTGACACTAGAAAACATTCTGCTCTAAATAGATAAATCTATTCCGCTGCATGCTCTTGAATTTGTTTTACATGAACCTGTTTTGCTTACATAGGGCACATGCAGATCAATCAAAACTAGAAAACATTTTGCTAATTAGTAGCAGGATTAGTATACTCTTATCCTTGCTGTTCTTCACTGAAGGGGAATACGGGAAACATAAACATCTTAGCCTCATGTTCCATCTTACTAACTTTGATACAGAAGCTAAGATTTGTCAAGACATATAGAACTTTCCATAAGAATTGCAGGATGTCAAACTGAGTTGAAGCAGTTGCAGTACACAAATCCACTCACTTCTTCTCGGACATGGGAGTACCACCATCACAAGCCTCCAAGTCTCACTTTCACCTCTGCAATTTGGAGGCCATCAATGATCAAAATGCCGGTGGCTCAGTTTTCTCAGACAATCTTGACCACCACCGCATCGATTCCAGAAGAGCAACAGCTATCGAGATGATGGCTAGGATGATTCCATAACCTATTTTCCAAGAGTTACCAGCTTCTCCAACTTGAATTCCAAGAGCAATGTTGATTGCAGCAAGGAAGACGACCAAACTCCCAACCCAGTGATGGTACCAGTTCCAATGCTTCCGGATCTTGGAGCCTTTTCCAGGTCTTAGGAAAAATGCAGTTACCTGCACAGAAGAAGAAGAAGAAGGAAGAGACTCACATCAATGGAAGTACAAGTAGAAGAGCAAATAGTTTGTTTGGTATCATCAAGATGTTAATACAAACTAGTTTATTCAATTAGTTGCAACAACTCAAGGCAACATGACACCGAATAAAAGTGTGTAAGAACATGTAAACTAGGTCGACAAAACACAGGCTCGAATTCCTGTTATATAAAGAATAAATTGCATGGTCTAGAAAGTTGTTAGTCCAAAGGTCGATCATTATCCCGAATTACAGAGACAACCTAACCTGATTCGCAAATCTTGTCGCACTTTGAGAATTGTCTAACGGAGTAAATCATCTCTGATTCATTCTGTTATGGTCTACGGTGATCGACTTGTTTTGGAGTAAATAATCTCTGATTCATTCTGTTATGGTCTATGGTGATCGACTTGTTTTGTATAGGTTGCCGACCATGTATCAAGTCCTCATAGGGCATAGAATCAGCAAAGCCAAATCCATTTCTATCTAAACCATCCATTGCTCGACAGTTCGAAGGACATCATAACAATAACATCAAGATGGTAATAAGTGTCGACTTAATATGTTACTCAGATATGATATAACACACACGTTTGGAGTCATTAGATATGTAAGACTGACCTGAAGAATCCCTAGCACAAGGATAAAGATGCCAAGGCCTCTGTGTAAAGCGACATCCGAATGAAGTCTACGGTGAAGTGCAATTCCAGCAACAACACCGGCAAACCCAGCAAGAAACCCCACAAATTGAATGATGACATGAAGGTAATACCACATTGGATCCCATAGTCTACAGTATCTCGCAACAACTGCTCCCACAGGTAGCAGCACTCCCCATCCAAGTATGCCCAGTGCTCCATGATTCCTCTTCAGCTGATTAGGGTAGGAAGAAGGTTCAGCTACAGTGCCTGCTATGTAAACTGCAAGCTTGTAAGCCATCATTTTCCGGAGAAAAAGAACCAATAGAACTCAAATGAGCATGAAGTACAAACATCACACAGGTGAGTCAATGTGAATGATGTATGACAAAGTTCCAAGGCCAAAGGAATGCAAACATCTAATGCCAAGTATCAGTAGAATTCCGTTCTTCGTTCTAAAATCTTAACCTAGTTCATCTAAGGGTGAATTTCGACATCTTTGAAATTTATCGGGTGAGATTCGGCATACTCATGTAAGGTAAGTAATTAGATATACCACTACTAGAGCAATGTTTCTCTGTGTTAAATTTATAAAAATAATATTTTGAGCCCTCATCTTAGGTGTAAAAATTTGTCCGATAACGTTTTGATCCCTTAATCAAAGAGTAGGATCTCAACTCTAGACTGATATTATGATCTAAGAAGAATACCTGGTTCTATGTTGCAGCAACACAAAAACAAAAAACCATTATGGAAGTCCACTATGTTCATTCATTATAAATCAACTCGGAAAATAAATTCCACAGAAATATAACCACTGGTGTGACCGAGAAAGAAGACTCACCTACTGAAAAGTCGAATGAAACCGAAGCCTTGTCGTCATGTTCCATAAGGTAGAACTCAACTGGAGTTGCAGTTGACAAGGCGAATAGAAGTAACTGCTGAGCCATAGGAGCTGAAACATTTAGCTGAAAGGCCAAGTAGATGTTGTTCCCATAGAGAATAACTGCAGGTGCCACTCCGGTTTCTAGTAGCTGGCCCTCATCTACCATCACTTCCGAACTAGTCTGGCCACGTAAATAGAATTGCCTGGTGTCGAGGATGTTAGCTAGATTAGTCGGTAAAAACTTTAACCGATGATAACAAGGACCAAACTCAGCACTTATCATTTGCCAAAAAGAGAAAAAAAAAATTGCCTGATGTTTGCTCTGCCTCCTATATCGATCCAACCCACCATCGCGCTTGCGCCGGTCATCATTCCGTCGCTTGAGAATCCGATCCCGACCCAGCCAGAAGTATATACAGCAGAGAGGATGATGCTCAAAGTGTTGTCTCTGTTCTGAGAGTACTGAAAGGGAAGAACAGCCAGAATGTTACAAGTGTGAATTGGTCATTATCGATCTGATTCATAGTGAAGTGAATACAATGTTAACAGTTTGAACGATCATTCTTGTGATGGATGTTGAATGGTGGTTCACATTTACAAGTAAAATATTTGAAGCATATTACAGACAATAAATGTTAGGAGAACTGCAACTTGCTGTAGATCAAAGGTATTTTATCTTTTCATTATTTCCACACTAGTAGGATTCCAGTTTCTCTCATTATTATTATTTCGATAGATTGTCAGCAGAAATTGTTCCATTTAATATTATAGCATTTGAAATGAGAAACAAAAGATAAATACTTAGAATGATCAGTTTGAATTGGTCATTATCTATCTGATTTAGGAAAGAGAATACAATATTAACAGTTGGAATGATCATTCTTGTGATTGTTGTTGGATGGTGGTTGAGGTTTACAAGTAGAACATTTCAAGCATATAAGATGTGTTAGCACATTATTTCTACATTAGTTGAGGAGAAGATAGCAGATTTGTTGCCATGAAAATATAAGATGTTGAGGAGACAGATTACCACCACAACTTGAACATGAAAACATATGACCTGAACAGGTCTGATCTCTTTTATCAATCAATACATAATGAACCCTAGCAATCCCATATTTTTGCATGTGAATACACCCAAAAGAGTCGATTTTGTTTGTGATAGAAAGCTTGAAAATAGAAAGAAAGACCAAATCCAAAGGAATCCATGAGTTGATTAGTTTACCCTGAGGATGAAGTTTCTCCATACCGGCCTACAGTTGAGCTGGGAAGCATTAAAGGGAAGAGGGAGGAAGCTAAGGAAGCTTGAGCTGCAGCTATCCACTTGGGAATGGACTGTCATGGACATGGCTCCCCATGCGAGGAGCAGAGAGAGATAAGCACCACGCAGCATTTGGATTGCAGTCTGAGATTGAGGAGATTGCAGGTGGAGATGAAGGAAGAGCTCGGCAAAGACATGAAAGAAGGGAAAAGAAGGTGGAAGATGAGCTGTTGCTTGCAAGGGAAGATTGTGGGGAGGGGGGTGGGGAATGATGGCATCCGGTGGTGGACGGTGGCGGTGGTGGTGGTAGCCGGAGAACATGATTGCTCTCTCACTGCCAGATGTTTGTAGAAGAAAACTATAAATCCTATCAGTGCTCAGCATTCCAAACAAGATTATCTATCAATTTTCTTCTTCCTTTTCTTCCACTGCAGCATAAAGAATGTGATCAATCAGCAGTATTTGGTACAGTGGAATGATTCCAATTAAAGATGTTGGATTCTCTCTTTGCAGAAGTTGATTACTGCTATATTTTGTTGTCAGACTGAGCTAATCTACTCAAAACATCATTTCTTATAAATGAGCAATTAATGTGATAGAGAATAATTTCAGGTGATACGATCCGCATGAAATTGAGTCATAGTCATGTAAACATCAATTTAATAAAAAAAATATCGAAGAAACATTTTATTTATATTGCATAATTTTTTTCTGATTAAATCGATAAAAAAAAAGGTTTATCGTCATAATAAAAATCTTCTCTTTTTTTTTCGTTTTATCACTAACTCCTCGTGTAGGTCAATTACAAAATAGTTATTTATTGGATGTATCAATTTTTTTATGGATAATTGTTTGTGAGTCCTCTTAGTAACTGATAAATGATCACTTATCATAATGTAATCAAAATAAAAAGTTATTGAGTGTTAGCTCGTGTTAATTAGTATCTTGATCTATACATTTTAAAAATTTATGTTGAAATCCATATAGTAATGAAAGTGAAATATTTATATTCATTTATCATAATGTCATCGATTTTACCGATAGAAGAATGAAAACGATAGGGAAAAAAGTTAATTTCAACGTCCTAGTTAAGTTTTCGATGGTGGCAGATGACGATGCTGCTGGTGGCTGTTATGAATGAGGAGGGAGAGCGATGACGAAAGGTGAGATAAAGAAAGAGGACAACATTACATCTGCGTCGGCACTGATGCAATTGTCGAGCGACACCGACGTAGAGTGACAATCTAAAGCGAGTCGGACGCAACCTTCCTTTGTTGGGCCTACGACACATTCGTCCATAACACCAACCTCCTCGTGGCTCATCATGTTGGCAAGGTCACCTGTGTTGCTTGCCACTCTCTCGATGTTGGTTGTCGTGTCTCCGACACAAGTCTACAGTCGATCCACCCCCTTTTGTGCTTCCTGCAATCTCAATCTTATTACCTTCCCTGTGGCCTCCTCGCTCTCTAGCTCTTCCCTCTCCACCTCCGAGTCCATGGCGGTGTCTCGAGTGAAGAAGCCCTAGATATTCGACGAACAACCACAAAACGACGACACGGGTGATTGAGGAGAGAGTGAAGGTCATCCTACTAGGTTGGAGTTGAAGGATGGGGTTGCGGAGCAGCACTGACGTAGTTGTCAAGCGACGTCGCTCTGCATCATCTGCATTGGTATCGACGTTGTCGCTCTCCCTCAACAGCCCCTAGTAACGTTGCCATCCGCCACCACCGAAAATATAACTAAGACATTGAAATTACCTTTTTGTCTATCATTTTTGTTCTTTTGTTGATAAAAAATGATGACGTTATAGTAAATAGATCTAGATTTTAATATAAATTTTTAAAAATTTAAGAATCGAGATGCTAAAAAGGTCTAACTAAGTGGGGTAAAAGGGTAACATATAATTAGCAGCATTCTTAGCTCACAAGATGAGAATGTAATAGAAAAAAAAAAAACAAACGGTTATGTTGTTTAGAGTGTTAGCTCACTTACCTCAATTCTAATAATTGGCCGTCATAGGTAGATCATCTGTCGAGGTCGAGATGGATGGAGTCGAACAGATTCATTTATTCGTTTCCTACTATCACGACCCTCACCCATATCCACAATAATATCGAGGGAATTTATGGCTCTTTTAGAGTTCCATGAAGATTTAAAGTTCAATCCTCTCAGATTTAGTTTCTAAGCTTACAAACAAAATACGCCAATCTCCGGCAACCATTAAAAAAGAACAATGAGTTCTTGCATCCATATTTTTAATCAAACACCCAAAGAAAACACACAAAAGACTTGAGCTTATCATAGCAAAGTTTAAATTATTGGAAGAGGACTGATATATCTATAAGCTTTTAACATACCCCCCTTTCATTTGGCTATTCATGTGGCAGTGCCCACAGCATGGAGACTGTCCTCGAGGAAGACAGAACAAGCCGCATACGTTGTTGATCCCCCTCGGAGCAGGAGAGAGAGAGAGAGAGAGGGAGGTAAAGAAGAAGCAAAGGCCGTGGACCAGTAGTTGTGACCTGGTGTTTCGTAGCGTAGCCACCTCCCTCCCGAGCGTTCGACGAAATGACAATGACGATCGAGGTACCTCGAAACGATGATGAGGGTCGGGCCCCTTTCGCTCGCAGACCTGCTGCTCGTGTCCCCTTCAACTAGCTGTACGAGCTCGCTCGGGACGAAGCTACACCACGTGGTGTAGCTTGCAAGATTTGTCTTCGTATCGGAGAAAAACAAATATGAGAGTTGCGACGGGCGGGAGGCCGGGGAGAAGCCGACGCGCACAGAGAACATGGCATGTCTGCGCACCGACATCTGTGGAGCCTTTCCAAAGGTCAAAGTGACAACAAGTTGTAGTACGTATCCTTCGGTACACTGTCCTCTTACTGGTGGAGAAGCATCAGAACACTGATGAGAACAAGACCCAACTCCACCGCATCATCTAATCATCACCGGACGAATCATGTATTTACTTACGCTGCCAAAGAAAAGAGCAGAGGACGAATGAGTAGCTTCCATGTTACCGACATGCATCACCTAAAATTCAATGAAGAACACAGCAACTGTTCATGCACTTCCACCGTAGACCGGTTGGTTTCACCGTCTCAGCTTCTTCTCTGTTCTTTCTTAATCGGAGATCAAATGGACCAACCAAAGCACTTTTCCTATCCTTCCCACTTACTCGTCGCCTATGAAGCACAGACAGGTTGAGGAACTGTTTGTTGCGTGCACTCTCTATGATCGTATCTAAGATGAATTGAGGATGCTGATGAGGCTGTTCTTCTGTTTGCTTCATCTAAAGTGATGGGGGGAAAAAGGACCGAGAGAGGAGCCTACAAGGAGTGGTAAGTCAGCGAGCACCCCGTGGGAATGCAGAGAAACAAGGTGGGCTTAGACATGGCGAGGTGACCTAATCTTCCTCCAACTCTTCTTCCCAAGAAAGGGTAACACACGATCCACAGTCTTCTCCATTACAGTCTGAGGTATGTATACACACGATAGCTTTACTCGGCACTCCGCCCACCTCGTCCCTCGATATGATGATCTCCACGGTATGCAGCACATGCTCTGTTCCCGGCCTCGGCTTTCTCGTCTTTGATCTTCCAGTTCAACGAATGCCGAACAAATACTGTAGCAGCTTCGTATCGTTCATCGATCGACTCTATCTTGTGTTTACTTTAAGGCTTAAGAAAGGTCGTGGCTCTTCTGACATGTTAAAGCACAAAAGTGAGGCTTCAAAGGCATGCATGGCTGTGGAAGCAAATGGGGATCGATCTTTGTGAAGACAATATAGCACTTGTGGCTGAGGAGAGGAGACAACCGAGTCGAGAACAGCTCATGCAGCGGCAGGACATGGACCTCTCACCAACCTTTGGCTCACCCTTATAAGCGTCGTCGCTGAGACTCGCTTCTTTCTCTGCTCCTCTCTCGCTTGTCTCTCGCCCATCTCTTCTCTTTCTTGGAAGCACATCCCAGAGATGGGATATGGCCGACTCGGCTCGTCCGAGTCAGTTCCCTCCGTTTCCGATCTCCAGCCGAGTCGCGACACGTCGGCGACTCGCAAGCGACGATTCCTGTGGCTTACCGTCGTCTTCGCCGTCTTCCTCCTCGTGGCTTCCGGCGTCTCGGTGGGGCTCGTCGTTCGTGGCCGGATGCGGTCGAACTCGCCTGCGACTCGGGCGCCGACACAGGCCATCGCCCGCGCGTGCAGCCTGACTCGGTACCCGGCTTTGTGCGTGAGCTCCCTGCTCGACTTCCCCGGCGCGCTCCAGGCCGGCGAGCGCGACCTGGTGCACATCTCCCTGAACATGACGCTCCACCGCGTGGGCGCCGCCCTCTACGGCACCTCCGCCATCGCCGGGTTCGCCATGGACAGGCTTGCCCGCGCCGCCTTCGACGACTGCATGGAGCTGCTCGAGGAATCCCTCGACCAGCTCTCCAACTCTCTCCTCGTCGTGGCCCCCCCCGCGTCGCCGTCCCAATCCTCCCAGGCCCGGATCAGGGGCGCCTCCGACGAGGACGTGCTCACCTGGCTCAGCGGCGCGCTTACCAACCAGGACACCTGCGACGAGGGCCTGCAACAGGTACAGAATCTCTACATCAAGGAGCACATGGAGAGCCACATGAAGGACCTCGCCGAGCTCGTCAGCAACTGCCTCGCCATATTTGCGGGCGTGAGCAGGAACAAGGACTTCTCCGGCGTTCCCATCCAGAACAGGAAGAGGAGGAAGCTACTGAACGCCATCGACGACGACGAATTCCCGTCATGGATGGGGAAGAAGGACAGGAGGCTGCTACAGATTCCGGCAGCGAACATCCAGGCCGACATGGTGGTTTCGAAGGATGGAAACGGCACCTACAAGTCCATCGCGGACGCTGTGCAGGCCGCGCCGGATTACAGCAGCCGCCGCATCATTATCTACATCAAGGCCGGCCGGTACGAGGAGAACATCAAGGTTGGAAGGAAGAAGACGAACCTCCTCTTCGTCGGCGATGGTAAGAACCAGACGGTCATCGCAGGATCGCGAAGCGTGTATGACAACTTCACCACCTTCCACACCGCCACCTTCGGTACGCCACTGCGTTGTGCTTTGCCATGATCGAATCGCTTCGAATCGAATTGAGCTGAGGAAGAAATTGGGTATTTGCAGCGGCGACGGCGACGGGGTTGATAATGAGGGACATGACGATCGAGAATTGGGCGGGACCGGAGAAACACCAAGCGGTGGCGCTCCGGGTGGGGGCCGACCACGCGGTGGTGTACCGCTGCAACATCATCGGGTACCAGGACACCCTGTACGTGCATTCGCAGCGGCAATTCTTCCGGGAGTGCGACATCTACGGCACCGTCGACTTCATCTTCGGCAACGCCGCCGTCGTGCTGCAGAACTGCAGCCTGTGGGCGCGGAGGCCGCTGCCGATGCAGAAGAACACCATCACGGCCCAGAACCGCAAGGACCCCAACCAGAACACCGGCATCTCCATCCACGCGTGCCAGGTGGTGGCGGCGGCAGACCTGGAGCCAGTGAAGGCCAGCTTCTCCACCTACCTGGGCCGGCCATGGAAACTCTACTCCAGGGTGGTGTACATGCTGTCCTACATGGGGGATCACATCAACCCGGCGGGCTGGCTGGAGTGGAACGGCTCCTTCGCCCTGGACACGCTCTACTACGGGGAGTACATGAACGACGGGCCGGGGTCGGCGCTGGGGATGAGGGTGGCGTGGCCCGGGTACAGGGTGATCACGCTGCCGGCGGAGGCGAGCAAGTTCACGGTGGCGCAGTTCATCTACGGCTCCTCGTGGCTGCCATCAACCGGAGTGGCCTTCTTGGCTGGCCTCGAGACGTAAATGGCCATTCCCATCGAATCCGAATCCATCCATCATTCTCCTCTGCTCTCCTAGTTCTTCGAGTTCTCAATGTCTTTTTATCTTCTGAAGAGTATGGTATAGTTTTTCTTCTTTTCTTTTGGATCTTTCAGAAAGGAAATAACTCCAACTTACTGAATTCATTAACTGTACAATGGGCAGAGTTACTCGTTCCAACTCAGCTTTCTGATCTCGACATGTCTAATCCTATGTATGATCCACCACTAGAATGTGACATGGATTACAGTAAGCTTCATCTTCCTCTTTGTAATGCTCCGAGAACAAGAACGAAATGGTCATTGTTTCCTGCTGGTTGATGGAAATGGACGAGAAGCTCGCAGGGAATCAAAGACTCGAGCGTCTGCGTCATGAGGAGGGGGGTGATGGGAATGGACGAGTGTGAGCTGCAGTCATTGGCTTGTCATGGTGTCTCGAGTGGGTGGAATCCTGACATGATTTCCTTGGCCACAACTGTTCTTAATTCCCAGTGGTCATCACATCTCTTCTCCCACTGCTCTGCTCATCCCATAGGGTGGGTAACAGGATCGTTGAGGTTCCCGTCAGAAAGGCAAAGGGCTAAAAGTAGGAGAAAGACTCGAACGAAGCTGCCATGGTTACTTGGTCTGGAAGAAGCAGGAATGCTGAACTCATTGACTAAAGGGATGAAGAAACAAGCTAGAGAGAGAGAGAGAGAGAGAGAGAGAGAGAGAGTGACAGAGGGCTCACATGGCGCCGCCACGTAGTTTATATCCATTGACTGCTCTCTTCTTCTATTCAACCCACTGATGGGCAGCAGCTCTTCACGTGGAGCTGTCGGTGGGATGCAATGATGCAGCTTCTGAAATTAAAACCAGGAGACAAAGGTAGCTCCTCATAATTTATATATAGATTTTTTTGGCTAATATTTTATAAAAATAATTTAATTTAGTCTAATTAAAATAAAATAAGAAAGAGTCGGTGATGTAAGATAAGATTTGTCAACCTTACTAACCTAGTCAACGATAAAAATGGAATTCGATCTTTGACTTCCCTATCAAATTTAGACTAGCTAGCATCCTCCTTCCTTTATTAACTTTAATTGTAGAGAGATCCTCTATGACCGAAAATTAGAAACTAATTACAACTGTTAAACAATTTTTTAATAAAAATATAAAACTATATATATATATATATATATTGATAAAATGAAATAATTTTATAAAATATTTACCATATATAGAGATTCTATGTGAGGTGGGATGGAGAGGACCTCAATGATTAGTAGGGGAAATGTTGCCCCCAAAAAGAAAAAAAAAAAGCCAAGGACAAAAAGAACCAGAAAAAAAAGGACATAAATATATTGGAGGAGAGTGACCATGTTGCTTCAATAATTCTAAGTGGATACAGGTATGGATCTTGATTGTGACATGATTTGGTTTTAGCTTCAGTTGAGTGGGAGCAGGAGATATAAATAAAATAAGTAGCAGTTTTGACTCTTCTTTGATTTTGTTGACTCGGAATTTTAGATGGAGACTAGAATTTTGAGTTATGTAATTGTAATTGGAGTTACATCAGAGAAAATGAAAAAGGAATGAAAAATAATAATAATAATGTGTGTGTGTGTGTGTTGGGATGTCTTTAATTATTGACAACTTTTGACATGAAATATCAAAAAAAAAAAAAGTAGTCATCAACCTCCTCTTATTTAATTCTTTCTAACAAATAATAAATTTAGAAGCTATAAATGGAAATCTAGTTTTATTTCACAGAAAAGGAGAGATAATTTTTTATAAAAAAAACAACAATATTTGGTGGTGTTTGAGCTTACTAGGATAAGAAAAATATTTTAGAAGGTTAAATTTCATCCATAAAGGACCCCTAAATTTAAGAGGTTGGTGACCAGTTTTTAGGGTAATGAAATCCAGGCCTCTCTTTTTTTCTCACAAGAAACCATCATTTTCTTATAATTTAATTTGTTCCATCCAAGATTAGGTAGTTCACATCTAAATCCAATCAATATTTAGGACTTCCTATGTCGTTCCCTTGGGCTCATGTCATTTAAATTATTCACAAGTTAATCAGTGCATGATGGATAAGAAAGATGAATCATTATGAGTTTCTTGATGTCCTACATGGAGACTGTCATCAGCAGTGCCAAGTTTACCAATAAATATCCGATCTGTAGTGGATAGTCCACTATTACAGAGTATCCACAAGTGTTTTATAAGAAACCTGCAGGATCAAACATGTACAATTCAAATTACATTCTACCATCTAATCTCAAGCTAAGGGCAACTTTTATTTCATATACAGTATTCTTTGTTTCTCAAGATAAAATGAGTTATCCTTTATTGTCTAGTATTGTCTGCTGCAAAAAAAAAAAAAAAAAACTATTCTAGAGTAATATCTTTTATTGTACTTTGATTTTTTCAAGGAATCAATCTTTCAGGACTAAATATGATCTCAGATATCCTAATTTGGGAGCTAAGGCTGGGTATCATCTGATAAAATCAACATTAAATGTCAGTTCTTTGAGCTACAAGAAATTGCCTGTTCTACCATCAACCCTAGTCATCCTTGGCTCTTAATAAAGTCTTGGCTTTTTCATTCTTCCACACCAATATTAGAATAAATATGGCTTTATCAACTCCTAAACTAATTGTAATTTGTCAATCGTTTAAATGGTTAATCAAACTTCAGTATGTAGGTTTTCCATAGTATACTGGGGCCAGTGTTTTGCTAGTGATGTGGGTAAGGCTTTCTCATAATTTTGAGCTCTAGCAGTGTCAAAGAGGGGGACTGATATCATAAATTCCTGTCAATATCATTAATAATGTCAAAATACAAAAAAAAAAAAAATGGTGACAAAAGGCCTGTTGGGTAATTTTTATTTACTACATATGTATGATGATGCAAGAAAAAAAATTCTAAAGTTTGAATCTGTCAAGCTAGAAGTTTTATTTCAAAGCGAAAAATAATAACTAATGAATCTATCAGATAATTCATAACCAGATTGTCCATTTTCTTGATTTAGTGGAATAAGATAACATCCGAGTGCTGAACAAATGATGTCTTAATTCTGAAAAGGGACATGCAGCTTATGAATGACTTATTTTTCAACCTAACACTGCTGTTTAATACCATAAAAATTTAACATGACTTATAAGAATAATAAGTATATTATTATTAATTTATGTTTATATATTTTATGTTAGTGATTGAAGCTTAAGGAATTTAATGAGTTAGCATTGATGAGAAACTCAAATAGGAAAAGATCATTTGTGGATAAGACCAGAGGGTACGTAAGTCATCATTTAATTAAATCTCAAAGTTATCATGGTGGGACTTAATTTAGATTATGTTAAATCTTGACAAGAACATCAAATCTTTAATTGGGAGAGATTGTAACACTTTAATAAAAAACTTAAATTGATTTATAAGATATGATGAGTTTACTATAGATAACTTATGCTTTAATATTTTAGATAAATAATTCATGCTAAAACAAAGTCAATGAATCAATTAATTCAAGCTAAAACAAAATTAATGAATCAATAATCTTATCAGGATCAGATGTATTCGGAGTTGATAATACCTCAAGTTGAGAAAGGTGGCAACCTGGAGCTGAAGCAAAAGAGTCCATGAAGGTGGTGGTGCCACCCATATACCCAAAGCATTCTTCATGGTATCAACTGCCCCACGAGCCATCTTCATCATCCTCCCTACAGGATGCTGCATGAGCCCCCCGAGTGAGCCACCATGTCCATCATCTCATCCTACTTCATATCACAGTACATATATATCCAAACAAAAGCAACCCTAAGAAAAATTGAGTGATGATAGAGAGATTAAAGGTTTCATATCACAGTACACATATATCCAGCTAATCTAATGCCAAACACGCTAGACATCAAGACAACAACTGATAGGGAGCTAGCATATATATATATATACATACACACACTTTCATACTCATCGAGTTATTAGATCAGATTCGATGGTAATAAATAAATAATATTTAAAACTAACCATGACAGACTATTCAAATACGAAAAAACTATTCAATGATGGGGCTAGAATAGAGAATGTTATCCCATCAAATGGAGAATCACAATTTGTAGTCCTGTACTTATAGGAATCCACCAAATTGATGATGATTGATACCAAAAAAAGATAAGGATAATTACGTTCCTACAATCAACATCAACCAGTTTGGAGTTAAATAGATATATAAATACATAAAATATACTGAATAATATTTAATATCATTTAAATTTTAAATAACAGTCAAATGATAATCATTTGATAAAGAATAATGACATATATATATATATATATATAATTTTCTCTATCAAAAAACAACATAAGACAATAACAAAAAAGTGGTCTGGGAAAAAAACAAGTATTTCTACAATTGAATAGAAAGCACAAACAGATCTCTCACTCAGCTGATATAGTAAACCGACATATCCATCAAAAACACAACCATCTCCGTTACAAACTACATCTGCAAACCCAACACACAAACCGTTATATATTATATATAACGGTGAGTAAAACCAAAACGTTTTTTTGGGGGGAAAAATTAGAAATTAAGATGACAAAATACCGTTAGGGTAAATTAACAATAATGTACAGCATGACGAACGAGAGGAACTATTACCTGCTTCTTCCTCTCTTGTTTTGTTCGCTCAATTCTCGTGCAATTTTCCGCTCATTTAATTGGGGCCGGATCGATCAGCACCGGAACCCTAGAACCGAACCGTCGGCGGCGGAGATCCCGACGCGGCAGCCGGCGGTGGCCTGGACGTGGTGCGTGAAGAAACGCAGCACTCGGACCCGGCCCTTGACGCTCATCCTCGAGTCGACCTCGACGGCGTCCGCGGCACCGGGGGGCAGCGCGGCGGCAGCGGCCAGTGGGAGCGCGTCGACGGGGAAGGAGGCGGCCATGTGCTGGGTGCGGCCGCCGGCGATCTGCCCCGCCGGAATGAACATGAACCCCACCTGGTTTCCGGCGTAGACGAGCTGGAGGGTGCTGTCGTAGTGGGAGAAGGCGGCGCGGTTGGGGTTGCGGACGGCGGCGTACTGGTTGAAGGTGAAGCGGAGGGTGCCGTTGGCGGCGGCGAAGCCGGGGAGCTGGAAGGCCGACACACGGATCTCGGGGTCGCGGGGGCGGAACAGGATGAAGAGGGCGACGGTAGCGGCGACGAGGAGGAGGAGAAGGAAGGCCGTCGCCAGGAGGCAAGAGGCCAGGTTCGTCCGTCCGCCGCCGCCGCTGGCGCGGTGGTGGAAGTCGGGCGATCTGGCCATGAGGAGCAGTGCCAAATTAGGGTAATACTCGGTACCCTTTCCCCTCTCCTTCTTTACTCGATCTCCTCCTCTTTATTACGCTTCTGTTACTCAACTTCACATTACGTTTTTCTCTGCTCCGAATATGATATGTAAAGGTGAGAGTGTGAGAGGAAGCGAGGAAGGCAAAGGAAGGGCGGCGGAGCAAGTGAGGTGCTCTTAGCACGTGCTATGCTCGTGCTAATTATCAGATCCGGATTTTGATCTGATCAAATATCGGATCTCAGGTATTTTAGTTATTATTTTATTATTAAAATATTTAAATGCAATAAGTTTGTAATTATGAAAATGTCTCTTTATTATAGAATAAATTAAAGAAATTTGATGATCAAAAAAATAAAATTTCAAACTTCAACAAGACAGATAATAAATAAAAAAAATTAAAAAAAATCGATTGATTGCTAAAAAGGCATGATGAAAAATAAAAATAATGGTAATGAATGATGAAGATAAACAACAAAAATGAAGGAATAATAGTAATAAAGTTAGAGAAAGGATCTGATTTTTTTTCAAGAAAAACTAAAATTGACCTCGATAATTAAGTAGGGATAACTAGTATGATCAGCATTGATTAACAAAAATGATCCAATTAATAATGATATGGTTAGAAGCCAAACTAACATATATAACCTATAGAAAGCAATCACAATTCATTTTAGAACGATTTTTTTTTTTTTGTCTCGATTCATATTAACAAATAATAAAACCAGATACAAGGCGAATACCAAAATGAGGAATAAATGACATATTAACAGAACAAACAAAGATGATAACTCTGCAGTTCATCCACCGGGTAAAAATACATTTCTTACAGATTTGGAACCATCAGAAGTCGGTCTGTGGGAAGAGTTGGTTTGTCAAGGTGAAGATCCATGATTTCTGAAACAGATTCCAGGAAAGCAGTCTCGCTAGTGCCAGGGAGAATGGTATCGTTAGCTTCACGGAGTATCTCCTCAATCTTCGATTCCTTCCTGAGCGTCTCCCTGCACATGATGCTTCCGATGTCATAGGGAGTGAGACCTCTTTCGACTCCCTTCTTCAGAAGCATGGTTGAAACGTGAAGAGTGCGAGCACACTCCGGTGACAGCTCCCAACCATGGAACTTGAGGAGCGCAATATCTTCCTCGGCGTCTAATGATTTTATGTAGTCTATAACCTCGTCTTTGAAAGGCTGCCGGGCTTGGGGCCAATAGAGCCACTCAAAGGTACAATCTTCAAACTGCAGGTTAGATGTAAAACTTGGTTAGTTGGGTTATAGAAAAAGTAATTTTAGCAGCAATGTAGACATCATAAGAGAAAACAAGGATTAGGGCAACAGAATGATGGCTGTAAATTCCATCGTGAAACTTCGAAACTAACATGCATGAAAGTTTCTAATATGGAACCAAGACACTACTACTTCAAATATGTTGGATAAAAAGTATCTTGTGTCATAGTAGAAGAAGGAAAAGGAGATGCTGCAGACATTTACTAAGTAGTCCGGACATGGGCAATCTGTATAGCACCTCCAAAAACCAAATGGCAAAATAAACTTGAAAACAGCTGCTTTATGTAAGAGAACAAAATTTACAAATGTCTATTTTTTACTTGGAATTTCTCACATGAACATTGTACTAATGTCTAGATATTCAGTGCTTCAAACAAAGTCAAATATTTAAAAGAAAGGTCAAGTGATTGCACTTGATTCATGTTATTTAGTATTCATTAGAGAGCAAGCTAATTGCTTTCCAATGTACTCAAGAATATTGATAACGGATGGTAATTCCAAGCTTATTCCCAGAGAAGGTCATTCAAAATGCCCATCCTGCTTATATTCTGTCTTGATGATTAGTTAGATGATTGTTACACAACTTAAAGAATTGAGTTCTTTACCAGCATACTAGCTAGTTGGCAGAACCATACTATTTTGTATTAGTTGCCACACATCTCTCTCGGAATACTTGCAAGCACCAATGGTAAAATGCTAAACCAATGTTGATGGAAAGCTATCCTAGATATTAATGGTACCTTTCAAGAGGTAACATTCATCTTCCACCACTTAATTTTCTAAAGAATAGAACACACTACACACTCTTATCATCATTAATGACTTCACAAATAACTAATTATACACTTACATTTTTTTATCGTAGCAACTTCACATTATAACTATCTATGTGAAAAAATCATTTTACAGATAATTACCCATAATAACAAGCATCAAGTACACAAGTATAGAAGTAGCTCTCCAGTTTATCACTAGAAATTGATAAAATCTTGAAACTGTTCAAAACAAAAACATGTAAATGCTTACAACCATAGTATAAGTAGCTAACAAACCCATCAAAAGAAAAAAGAAAAAAAAGGTTCAGTGTTCGTACACTGTAATCAATAATGTAAAATTTGATCAGCCCGTAAGTGAATAAGAAGATAAATATATACCACATCAAAGTTACTGCTAACTATAGCAACTTTACCAAAAACATAGCACAAGAAACAGAACAGAAGTATAAACATGCATGAACAATTCAAATTAAAAGAAAACTCTAAGTTCTATTGCAAAAAGAATCTAGAATTTTATATACTCACATTTTCAGGCAAGCAATATCCATGATCAATTGGAACCAGCAGAGTCTGCCCTGCCTCCTTGCAGATCAATATATTCCCAGCATGGCGGTCAGCATTAGCCAGTCTTATATCCAAAACACAGATCTTGTGAACTTCCTCCACTGGTAATGCTCGAGGCCCCATATCCTCGCAGCTCCCATAGTTCTTTACAAACAACTGCAATGATCCAATCTTGCAATTATTCACCATACGTCCACTTCCTTCAGGATGATGAAACCCTCCATTCGAGCACCGCACCATGGCCGTCGGAGGAACACCTGCAAACCCAATTTCATCGGATAAGCGGCGGCCACCGACTGGGTGATCAAGGATGTAGGCTGCAACCTCCCTGAATGCACCCTCTCCAACCCTTGTTCCCCTCTTCAACCCTTCACCATCTTTTGACAAGGGAAGCCCGCGGGGGTTGTTTTCAGCCATTGGCTCCTCGTCAATTGGCTTGAACACAGCAACATACTTGTGGCCTTCGACATCCTGCATGAAGTATGCTCCACCCGAGCCTTCTGAGGACATGACCGGTGGATTTCCCCTCTCCAAGCCAGAAGATACAGACTGGATCATGTTCATGATCAATGGGGACAAGTTAACCTTTGGGTTAACGATAACTGGCTCAATTAGGGCATCTCTATCTGGTGCTTCTATCTCCTCCTTTGCAACTGCAGCAATTATTGACAGTTCGAAGTCCTTCCCTACAGGTTTTGGCCTAACTTTCGCCGAATTACCAATCAGAAAATGGAGCACAGCATCGTTGTCCTTGCAGATATCATTGATCACCTGCTGGTCATCGAGCTCTTCCCCATCACATATGAGTTTACGATCCTCGAGATCACGGAAGTTCTCGCCCCTTTTCGTGAGCTGCTGCTTGATGTACCCAATGTTCCGGCTCCGCTCGACTTGGAACTCGTACTTCTTCCCGCAGGCGGTTTTGACGGTGATGGAGCGAATGTCGGAGAGCCGGATGACCAGGTGCAGGACTTTCCCATCAGTAACCCCGTACTCCCTGACAAGGCTACTGTTACGGGCCAACTCCCGGCCATCGAACACCAGCTTCTGCTTACTCACCATGAAACCCTTATGGATCTGTATCCTGAGCTTCACGGAGGCGATGGAGTCGGACTCCGACACCCGCAATGGGGTAACCGGGGACCCAGGCAAGGCGAGGTAGATCAGGATGGATTCCGGCGGGCAATGGGAAGACAGAGCTCCATCGAAGCGGACCGGGGAGAGGGCCGAGTCTTCCCTGATGGGGCTGAGGACGACACTGGCAGCGGCGGACATCTTCTTTCCTCTGAATGGGGTAACAGCAAGAAGCCCTCTTTTGCTACTAAGAGACAAAAGGAAGAGGAAACAAGGCGAGATCTTTTGTCCCCTTTTCAGGCAGGAAGGCTCATTTTCTTCGATCAAATCCCACCCTTGCAATCGAACCTTCCCCGCCTATCTAGGGCGTCAAGGAATCGCGGCAAAATGGAAGGATTCAACGATGCCCCACCTTCTTGCCGAAAGAAATAGATCGATGAGGAAGAAGATGGAGCAGCAGAGATCGACTCCTTTACCTGAAGAGGGGGGATTGATTTGCTCCGAGGAATCGGATTGGAACGTAAGGATTCCTTTCTCTCAGAACGACACCTTTTTCCCTTCGTCGAGGAGGAAGAGAGAAGAAGAAAGGAATGGGGCCGATCGCGATGGGTAAGGTTTGAGGTCATATATATATGGCGGGCCAGGCACATAACGGCAACTGACGGCTTTACGTGGCGATGACAGCGGTTTTCAAAGAGTGGATTCCGGGAAGCTGGCTCTCACAGTAGTTTTACAATTATGCCCCTTGGTTGTGTAGTAGTTTGATATTTTAGAGCATATACATACATTAAATTGGTAATACCCGATGAGGTTGATTACATATATCTTTTATGTTTATTTTAGAAAAAAATATATATATTTAATTAAAATTAAACTATTTATAATTTTTATTAAAAAAATTTTAAATCTTCTTTTACGTCTCTTGATATTAATTAATTTATTTTTTTTAACTATTAGATTCGAATGTCTATTCAGTATATATTCATATAATCTTAAATGATTTTTTCTCATCTTATCCTCTATCAAAATGATAGCTAGTTATTTATCAATAAAAAAATATTTTCTTTCTTATTAACTTCATATATCCATTTCAATATTCTTATCTTAATAATATAAAAATTTTTTATATATTTTTAAAATTATCTAACAAGGATAAGAATATTATCAGGTCTTATACTCTTAGTTATTTTTATCTTCTTTAATATAATTTTTACTTCATTAATTTTAATTTTTATTAATAAATCTATTATTATTATTTATTATTAAATATAAATTTCATGTATAATGTTATTAAATTTACAATTATTATTTGGAGCATATACAATTAGAAAAAAAATACAAAATTAAAAAAAATATTATTTCAAATGAGAATCAATTATTATTATTATTATTATTATTCTATCAAATTCTTTTGTAAAAAAAATTAACGAAACATATGCATCATTAAATAAATTTAAATCTTTAACTTATTTTCATAATTTTGAGACATCAAATATTTTTTTAGGATCAAATAACGTCAAGAATGGAGGAGGAAGAGAATAGTCATCTCATGTAGAAACTTCCATGAAACACAAGCATTAACGTAAACATGTTAAGAATTAAGGTAATGTTTTTTTATTGATAAGAAAAGAAAAAAATAAATAGAGGAAAATGTACCGCAATCATCGGCGGGGTAATTCTGTAACTTCATGTGTCCGGCACGAAGCTTGTTTGGCGATGGATGATGACACGAGGCTGAGGTGTCGCAGCGGGGATGGATAGGGGCGCGGGCTTCGACGTGTCCCCTTCTGGGCGCCACTAACGGTAACGGAAAATGACGTGTCGGACAAAGCGAAACCATGTGCACGTGGGCCCCAGAGGCACGCGTCTGTTTGGAGACGTTGCTCCGCCCGACGAGCGTGCCGCCGCGTCGATTGTGACCATCGATTGCCTTTGGGTCACTGCCACGAGAGTGCTTGATGATTCGCACCGATCATCTTCACAACGATCAAAGGCGGTCTCACCAAAATATCCTTCACCTGTTTACATCGAGCCAAATAAGTAATTTTCTTATTTTTCTGTGAAGATAAAGATGAGACAATAAGATTTGTGTTTATATCATACCAAATAAGTAATTTTCTTTATTATTATTATTATTATAAAGATAAGATGAGAAAACAATAAGTGAATTTAGAATTTAATAAACGAGTCTCAAAATTTATGTTTAGCATATATATTCCAGCGAAATTTATGTTCAGAAAATATTATCATTCCAGTGAAATAATAGTATGAAATAAACAGGTCCACACACCCCACCTTCAAAGAGAACGGCTGTCGGAGGGCGAGTTCAAACGGCCTTTTCCCTTTCGAAAGCCGCACTCATATCTTACGATGATGGAAAGGGACCCAATCCTGTATATAGCGCTGATCAACCAAAAACAATTACTAATTATTTATATTCAAAATAGATCTAAAAATGCTTGACAAAAAAATTAGATCTAAAAATTAAAATTATATACATGAATTATGCTAGCATGTAATTTCGATATCAATCCAGGTAGTGAACCAACCAGATACCATAGGCCAAACTACCAAGAAGAAATGTAAAGGACAAATATAAGATCAATTTACCAAAACTGGGCATTAGCAGATCATTTTCAATGGTTTCCATGATCAACCTAGAGGTTATCAAGCAATGAGAAAATATAATGTCATCTTCTACCTAAAACATATACTCATAAGTCGAAAGTACCAAATATTCCTAGAGTTATTACCAAACAATATATCGACGCATGTCCTTCAGTGCAACTAGATAAAATAATAAAGGTTACCTGATATTTATTGGTATTAAATATCATCAAATTATATGGTTTCGATACAACAAACAGTCAGCAGCATACTTTGAACAACCAGCAGTTACTTGCAAACCCGGGCAGAACTTCCAAATAATTATATAGCAGCTTATAGATTGAGCCGGCAATCGACCCAATCGTTTCACACTTTCACCAATGACTTGTGTCATGGCAGAGAGAGATTACCCACCGGCTGTCATTCTACTGATGCACACCATCTAGTAGTCTCTGATACAGATTCAATTCTGTCCATATATAACATATGCCTCGGTCTGCAAAGTTTCTTCTAGTCCGAGAGAATATCAATACTACAAAATGATTTGATGAACCAGAATGCCTCGTTGCTTCAATTAAAGAAGGTAAACCTTTAACATAAATCAGACAGATACATCTGCTGGAAAACCAACTTCAACTGGAAGACTGAGAATGAAAACCAACAGGAACAAAAAAACTCAATCCTCCAAGAAACTCTTATTCACAAGGAGACACTAAAAAGTAAAATCGTCCACTCAGTAGATAAATTCTTCTTTATTGAACTGGTATAGTTGGGCCACATTCACAATAGGTGCTGCCTGACTGTTCTCAAGTATAAACTCACACTAGCCGAATAGGGAGATCGTGGCTCCCTTCATAAGCTTCTCTCTATAAATTCCCAAATTCTCACCTCCATATAAATACGATCTCTAAGCTGACGAGGCATGTGTCTTTCATCTGGAAAAAGCAGAAGCTCATATGGCTTGCCAGCTGCAATGAGCGAGTTTATGAGCCTCGCGGTGTGCCTGAAGTGCACATTCTCATCGATCATTCCATGGATAAGTAGCAGCTTCCCTTTGATTTTGTGCACATGATGCATGATCGACCCATATTCATAGGCATCAGGATTTTCTTTTGGCAAACCCATGTATTTCTCGGTATAGAACGTGTCGTACCCATCCCATGAAGTCACAGGGGCACCTGATACTGCACAGCAGAAAGTCTCAGGAAACCTTGCCAGGCTCATCGCCGACAGGAAACCCCCGTAGCTCCAACCATAGAGGCCAATATGACCCACTTTGGCAAGGCCTTGCCTTACAAGCCACTCTGCACCAGTAAGTTGATCTTCTGCATCTATATGACCAAAGTTGTGCTTCAGATGGCCTTCGAATTTCAAACCTCGTCTTGCGGTCCCTCTGTTATCTAGCTGCCAATAGAAAACAGCAACCATAGATTGAGCTGGAAGATGTAGTGACAACCATGACTACGATATGGTAAATAAAGCAAGGGCTGATATGTAACAGCTAGATATTTCTTAGGGCACCTGTAAAACCAACCTACATTCATGGTATTCAACTAATTACTCAATTAAAGGACACAATATATGTGCTATAAATACCAAATAGCTTATTTTTCAGAGGAACCTAGAATACGTTTGACCAACAAAACACTGAACCTAGACCATGTACACAGAAAGATAGTAGTTCATATGCTTCCCTGAAAAGGACAAGTAAAAGATAGTAGTTCATATGCTTCCCTGAAAAGGGCAAGTACTAGAAAGAACTTATTTTATAAAATACACTAATAAAACATACAATCAGCCTGTATAAGTTTGTGTATACTGACACAAACTGATACTTTTGTCCTGAAAATTTGGGGAGGTAAAAAAAAGGTCAAAATGCAGGTTGGACAAAAAAAAAAAAAAAAATTCTAATCGAACATTTCAATGCAACAAATGAGACTTATGTCTTTGTTAAATGGTTCACTGAAACAGATACCAAAACTAAAATATGACCTGGTTGCCAAGTTTTGACTTGATACACTGGAATTTATTTCAAGAGGTACAATATGGTGATGTAGACCCAAATAAGGATTTTCAGAAAGCCATTCACTCTAGGTGCAAGTCAAGAAGACCAGGGAGTGAGTGCTTCCACTAATGTGTGCTGACACTTTTATAAATAATCCTAGAACTTGGTTTGACTTGCTGAAATTGTGCGACAAAAATAATTGGAACTTCATTTACCTTGTTGGAATTATAGGTTTGGTTGTTGTCGTGATCTTCGTAACACTTTTGAATTTGTTGTTTGAGTTAATGTAGTTATGAGGACTTATTACGACTTAAGCCTACACAAAGGGCCTATCTAATGTAATTCAGCACAAAATGATTTTAAAATATGAATTATCATCTATTGTCCTCTTAAATCTCTCCTCGTCTTATGTCTCTAGTCTCCTCACCTCTTCTACCCTCTCATCTCCTTCCTCTGCTCCTCTTCTACTCTCTTCCCTTTTTCCTAGTAGTTCTGAATCATAAGGCATTTAATAATTAAGGAGGTCTTTCCATCGCTATCTCGGTCATGCAAAATGGATTATACACAAATTTCCTATTGTTTTTTCAAGCCATTTGAATTATTGTGCATCACAACTTGTGAATAAGACTATAGATGATATAATATAACCTTGCGGAACTAGTTCGTATCGAAACAAAATTGTTGGCACAATGACATTATGAGACAACTATTCTTTGAGCATTATGTGTTGCCTTTTCATCATCATATCATGGTCTTCCCCACAATAAATGCTCATCTATGACCAGATTGCAATGATGAACCATACAGGGTTTCTTCTATTTCTTCAACTTCAACATTTCACAGACAATTTCTGTCATGTAAGTCCTACTTGGTTTGCTGTCACAAATTTTCAGTCTTAAGGACATTGGAGTGCTTCAGATCCAATTCCTTTTCAAGTATTCATGTCTCAACTTCATTGATCACATTTCGCACAGCATTTAGACTACTGAAGAAGATTAACCAAGAAATTCTCATAAAGGTTAAGTTCAGTGTGCTCCTTCAAATTTTAGGCATAAAGAAAAGATGTTGAATTTATAATTAACAGATGAAAAAAGATAAAAGGATACGTTCGAAGAAATTAAGTCATCATAAGTATTTCAACAGTTCAACATTTTTAAGTTATTCTTTGAACTCCAAATCCATTAGCACCACCAATGTCGGTCCTAAGCCCAGATAAAAAAGGTGGAGGATTGCGTCAGGTCACCGACGACCAGTGTAAAACTATTTCAGATCTCATGAACATGGATCTTAACTGACGGCAAAAGATATATGTAACCGACCCCATATAGTTGAGACTTACGGCTTTGTTGTTGTTGTTTAAACTTCAAATCCATTACTTGCAAAATCAAGAGTTTTGACACAAGATGGCAGCCATATCAACTTTTCAATGTAATCTCAGTCACTCGTGAGATCCTATGTCAATTTATTATAGTTGAATTTAGGTGGATCATATGATGACATGTAGTCTCAGCTGCAAAAAACAGTAAGGTTTGATGCAGACATAGCAAATTATATGTTGTCTAAGCTGAAGCATTATAAGACAAACGTAAGCTTTACATCACAAAATTTTCACAAATTTCAATGAAATAAGAATTTGATACATTTAACTTATAGATCTCCTCAAATGGTTTTGATCATATTAACCTGAGAATTCTTTGAAATTGACAATGAACATTACAAAGAACCCAACAACTTCTTCAATCAGAAAATACTATCCCAACTGACCAACTTTGTAAGAACTTAATTATTTTTTGTTCTAGTATTCCCATATTTAAGTTCACTAACTCCATCTCCCTTTGTAATACCCTGGCTAAGTCCACATTAGTGGGAGAACAGTGGGATATAAATGGGCCTACTAGTATTAACTTGGTCTTACATTTTGGGCCAATGGTTCTGGCTCAACAAGTTAATGGATTATTAATCCTGTTAGATCAAATCGTGACAAATGATACCAAAGTCAACATAGTAGTGAGAATGATGAGAGATTCAAGTAGGAAAAGGCTATCTATGGATGAGATTAGAGGGTATATCATGATATAGAGGCACCATTGAGCTAGGTCACATGTGCACCATCTTATGATCTGATTTTGAACTATGTTGGTCTTGATGAGGATGTCAAGTCATTAGATTGGGGAGTTTGTTATATTTGGTTCAGTCCATATCAGAAGTGGCAAAATAATGGAATATTCTTACAAGGACCAGATGGTCCGACTACCATTGACTTGAGCCGTCTAGGCACTTATGGATGAAGCTCAACAAGTTAATGGACTCATCATCCCATCAAGCAGGGTCATGGCACCCTACCCACCCTACCTTTTGACCATTATGAAATATAAGCAAAAAGTCTCTTGCACGATAAAACACCATATATGTCCTAAACCCATTAAGGAATTCATATAATTTAAACAATACTGCATAACTAAGTTAAGCAAGCCAAGGTGAAATCAACAAGCCATTTTAAAGATGCTAAACAATATAATCGAGCATGAAGATTAGGTAAGGCTTTTTAAAAATGAAGATGTGAAATATTGAACACAATGCTTGTAGAACAAACATGTTCAAGCGATCCAAACCTTATCCCACTAGTAGGTATGCTTCTTCAAAGCAATCACTGATAAATGTTGAGAATGAAATTTAACAAATCAAGCATATTGTGTTGCAGTTTTTGGACCTGAACACACAACTAAGAGAAAATAGTAACCAAAATTACCTTCCACACTAAGATGCCCTTATTTCGTAGGTATTGAGCTCTCATGTCAACAGTATTTATCCATGAATCAACTACAAGCTGGACGCTTGGACCACCATAAACATTGATTAACGTTTTATATGGTGGCGGCCCAAATTTGCTTGCATCAGGCTTGTATAAAGTCCCATATAGTACAGTACCATCTTTTGCAGATATTTGCACAATCTCCGGTGACAAAAGTTGCAGCTTTCTAAAATGTGGAATGCTTAAAGGCTGCTCATATAAAGGTGCTATTATACTTCCATCATGTAATGAACAAAGTATTACTCTAGGTGGAGAGTTCAGAGAATCATAGACATCGACAAACCTCTGCATCTGATGATCGAGAATCACTGCATGTCTCCCACTGCCATGAGTCAACCTCCTTGGCAGTTGCAAGGGATGATTCCAATCTGGAAATAGGCTTGTGCAGTACAAGTTGGATTCTAGTGGGCCATCCATGGTGCCAGTGAAGAAGAGAAGACCTGCATTTTCATTTACACCAGCAATTTGTTCAACCATCCAATTACCCTGGGTGATAGGTCCTAAACAAACTCCATTCTTATCATGAAGGTACAAATGTCTAAAGCCGGTTTTTTCACTAGCCCAAATGAAACCACCAGACAAATTGTTCACTCCTTTGTCCAGAGGTGTCAAGCAATCATGCAAATTTATCCATGTACCCTGTTCTTCCACAAACAAAATTACTTTCTTTCCAGTCTGAATATCAAACTTAAGAATTTTTAATTTGGTCTGGGATCTGTTAAGAACCTGAGCTACAAGAGAATTGTCAGGCATCCAATTCACTCTGGCTAGATACTCTTCAGCACCTCCAGCTTCATCCTGCACTCCGCAAATAAGATCCATCCAAGTAACTTCTCCTCCGGAGGCAGCAACAACTCCAAGTCGAACTTTTACATTAGATGCTCCAGCAAATGGGTATGCATGGTCTTCCTGTGCATCTGAACCAACTGACTTTTTTCCTTCATGCATAATTCTAAAAAGAGGTATCTCTGATGAATCAACTTCAGCAAATGCAATATATTTGCTATCGGGAGACCACCAGAATCCATTTTTCCTTTCCATCTCTTCCTATACCCAAAAAGTGTAATTCAGTAAATAAGACATTGATTTACAATGCACTGACATCCAAGCAAATATATAACTACAATGAGAGGATAAGGCTATACCTGTGCTATGTATTCAGCAAGACCATGAGTCTGAAAACATAAAACAGATAGGACAGGTTAGACATTACACATGAAAATAGGCTACTAAAAGATTCAGGCATATAATAAATTCTTTACTAGATGCTAGGTGTACATAAAAATATATATGCACATAAAACTATATATGCTCAGATAAATTTTGTCGATTTTGGAATATATATATATATATATATATATATATATATATATATATATCAGCTTGTTGCCTATGAAATAATCAGATTTATATTCAATACTGAGAAATACTATACAAGTGCAGAGCGACAAAATTTGTTTAATGCCTGCTTTTTGCACCCACATACAAAAAATTCAAAAAGCTAACTCCCAAATCGGCTAAACAATTCAGGTAAAGATATGTTTCTGATATATTCTTTTGTCATGCTTGCTTTCTTTATGGAATTAGTACCATGTCTGATTTCTGTTACTCAAAGAGACTCTTTCAACAACATCAACACACATTCAAATGTGTTTACAGACCATAACGAGATCAAAACAAAGTATTTGATGATACTTTGTTTGCTTCAGCATTCTCAGATAGGCTGGTGGTAAAACTTACAATGTAGGGAACGATACTCTTTCAACAACATCTACACACATTTTCTGATTTCTTCTAAGTATTTTTCATTTTTCAGTATTAAAATCCAAAAGAGACTGGACCAACCTCGATGTGCAACTACTGTTCAGCTTCAATCATTTAGCCTTATCTGTTCAAAAAGCTAACTTCTCCACTCGGTTGAATATTATCTTCTTTGGCATAAAGTAATGATTCATTTAGACATTTGGGTCACAAATTACGTGGCACAAAACAAGATCTATGGTCATAATGCCTGAAGATACAGAGGTTCTCCAGCTACCAAAACAAAACAATAAACTTTAGTCATAAAGGTACCACTAACAAGAAGCAAACGCTTAACAGAACAAGGAAGGTCACCAAAACATAATACATTACATAAATGAGAAATGAATCTCACCATTCCATTTTCCTTTGCACCAAAAGTCAACTGCTTAGGCTGCCCCTCTGATAAACTTAAAACATGAAGCTCATCCTCTCTAACATACGCAAGCATGCTTCCATCCGGAGACAGATGTGGGTCAATTATTGGTGAACTAGAACGACACGGCAGCTTGAGCTCTGGCTCCGTATCACATATTTCCTGTAAATAGATCTGCCAGAAAAGAGAACATTCACAATCTCTCTCACCGTAGACAAGAAAGTTAATCATCGATAGATGCAGCAGCGAATAGTAAATCGAGTTATAATAATATAGCGAAAATAAGACAAAATTTTCACTACGCTAAACCCAGGGACCAACGAAGCTAATCAAGAAATAGCAGAGACAACAGATAAGAGCAGAAAGCAGACCCCAGTGGGCAACGGCACCATGATGGTGTGCTTCCCCGAAAGGGACCTCGCCTTCCACTCATAGCGCGTGACACCTAATCCCCTCTCTCTAGACCTCTCTCTCCTCAGCTTCTCCTCCTCGGAGAGATTGCACTCGTCAAGACCCCCTCCGTCGGGCGGGCTAAACACCAGATCCCGCCGCCGAGAGGCGACGTCAAAGGCAAAGACTTTCCTGTAGAGGGTGCCATCGGGGCTGAACAGGTACGAGATCAGGCGGTCGTCGGGGCTAAAGGTGATGGAGGAGGGGACGACGTAGCCTGGCAGCGGGTACTGAACGATCTCCTCCACGGGGAAGAAGGAGGATTCATTGTTGGCGTCGGCGAGGGGCATCTCCGCCTCGCAGTGGCGCGGCTTCTTCGCAAAGACCTTCTCGTCGTCCTCCGCGGCCGCAGGTGCATGCATCAGAGGGGGCGTGTCGCCAGCGGAGAAGGGGCCGGGAGGCCACCGGAACACCACGAAAGGTGGCGGGTCTTGGCTGGAGGAGGACGGAGGGGCGGCGGAAGCCTAACCCTAAGGGGGATGGGATCGGACCGGGCGGGCGATCGGATCGCGTGGGGGGGAGGAGGAGATCTAGCGATCCTCTTCCGGCTATCCAAGCCACGTTTTGGGAACCAACAATGCGCCTCATTTTACAGCTTCATCCTCAACGAATAATGATTAGAAATTAAGTCCCCTAAAAGAATTATATCGTCATGTTAGACATATATACTAAAGTATATATCATAATCAATAAAATTAAGTTTGTTTTTTTCATATTTTTTTAGTGGTCTAGTTTTTAATTTTTGAGTCGAATCGAAACGTAGTGAACCAAACCAACGAAAACTACATAGAAAAACTTTCAAGTATCAGAAAACAGAACTTGTCGTTTTTTATATAAAAGATTGAAAAGTTAAAAAACCATTATTTTTGCTAAATTAGTCAATTTGGTATTTATGGCTCCTCAGGTAACTAATTGGTACATGGATTAATCCAAATCGGATGATCTAAATTGGTATGTGTTCGACGAACTAAGACCGACTCGAAGAAATCTTCCCATCGCCAACCAATAATGCCTATGTGCATTCCCTGAAAACAAAAAGTTCTCTCCAACTAAAAAATAAGAAGCTCTCCAGGAAAATAAAAACCAACAACTTTTTTTCGATAATTTGCTCCATCTTCATCGACACATGCATCATTGAGGAAATGCCATTATAAGCAGAACTAGAGAATTAAAGCATAATATTTCCCTTTGTTAGGATAAGGGATGCTAAAGCATTTGCCATAGAACAAGCCTACAGAGCAAGTGTTCAACGACTAATATTTACTCACATCATAATATTTCCCTTTCTAACTTAAAAGTCTCTTGGAAGCTGCGCAAGAGCATATATCAACGATGTTTAGTCATGTCAGATGAAGGACCGATGATAGTTGTCATAAGAGCATTTAAGTTTAGACAACTATAAACAGGGTTAAGCCTTAGTAAACTATAAATAAGAGCTTGCAAGCCCAAAGTCACCCAAAGTCATCTAAAGACTACTTTTATAATATTTTTATATTTTTTATTATCTTTTGTAATTTTCAGCAATAAGTCTTACAAGATTTTCTTTCATTTAATCCTCAGGGAATTCTTATCACAACCCAGGCCTATTAATTTCGTTTGACCCAAACCACTAGCTAAAATACTTGAGTTGAAGTTGATAGTAATATACTCTTAATCTTACTTATTTTCAACGTAAAACTAATCAAGGGTTTTACAATTCTTCTCTTCATCTAATTTAAATACCTATTTCAATACACCATCTCTATCACTCATATTTTTTTTCTTCCAGGTCTAGTCTCTCAACTCCGTCATCCACTCATCCCTGCTATGTTGCTTCGTTGCCTCATTGTAACCTTAAATTGTCATCACATCAATCACACCTAATGTTGCAACCCTTGCATTGCACGACCACCAATATCCTAATTACTTCCTCCTCACCCTTTCTGTTATCTATTTTCCTTTGGTATAGTCATAGTCCATAATTCATGCTAACTTCAGGCGATGATGCTTCTGTCATTTAAGTTGAATTGAATAGGCAACAATGACAAAGACAAATAGTAGCAACCAGAGGCTATGCTTTCTATTATCTTTTAGTCCACACTATAGGTTTGTGGTGCAGAATTCTCAGTCTATCCGTTCATCTTTGTTAACTACCAAGGGATCAAAATCCCCAGCTTGGCCTAGTCTAAGGTCAGATTTGGTTAGAGGTGCCTGTATTGCAGGTTAATTTGGTTGATTTTTAGGTGGCATAGAAGTACGAAGGTAAGGCTTGTGATGGCTTCTAATTAGATACAACCCACCATTACTAAAAAGGTGTTTCATTACCAGAAAGAAAATGTTGCAAATTAACAAGAAGTTTGATTCATAAGCTATTTAAACTCATGATACTAGCACAAAGGGGAATTTTCTGATAACTTCTAAAATACCTAATAACATAGCTTAAGTTAAGAATTTCACAATACATAACAACAAGGTCCAATGATGAAAGAAAAAGTTCATAAAATTGTAAACATATTCAGCAAAAAGTTAAGAAGCTACATGAATTTTCTTACCTAGACAATTGCACAATTGAAAGTGGTACAGAGCTGGAGAAGAGCAGCTTGATTAGCCGGATCCACGCACTTCTCAATCATTGTCCTGTACCGACCTGGATAACTTGCTGAAAGTCTAGACAATGATGTCACCAAAAACTCCTTTGGATCCCTTATCTCCTTCAAAGGGTCTTCCTCCTTCTTCCCACCATAATGAAGACAAGCAAAGGCTGTTGAGAAACCCAATGTTTCAAGAATATCAGCCTCACCATTTTCAAGTTCCCCTTTGTATTGATCTGGTTGAGCAAGCAAGATGATGATACTATCAAGCATCTTTCCCCAGAGCTCACTGAATGAGGGATCTAGAAGGACTGGGGATGCGCAAATAAGTCTTGTTGCAGCCACTGATGCCAGCTTCATTTCAGTGGCTCCTGAAATCAGCTTCAAATTAGGAATCCAAAATGGTTGAAGGATCTGCATGAATAAGCCCTTCTGAAGAGAATCTATAGACTCCACGAGAATACTGGGACCATGCTTGACCAAAATCAATGACATGAATATTACAAAAGAATTTACAAACTTTGCTACACGCCTATTCTGCAACCGGGTGAAAATTGCATTCCATATATCTCTAAAGTATGGTGCTACAATTTCACAGCTGAGATTCCCCGCCACAGTATTGAGCACATAAAAACCCAGTTCTTCGGTTCTGGAAGCAGAAAGAAGACCTATAGATATCTGTACAACCTGATGCAATCTTCCCTCATCTTTGAGTTCATTGGGAACCTTCTGCAAATAGGCCTGCAGCAGTTGAACCAATGCAGGGACATTTCCTGACCTCTTCCAATTTTCTGGTGACAGAAGCACATGGAATAGCTGCATGTAATTATCAGAAAGTGGTGGCTTACTCATTTCAACAAGCTGGGCAAATATTTGGAAGGCATATGGCCAGAACTCGGTCACATCATCAACTAAAATTTTCCAGAGGACTGGAAACAGGCTTGCGTCAAACACTGGGATAAGTGCCTGGTCCTTCTCACCAGACCTGCCAATCAGTGCAGCAATTGACTCGAAGAGGTAGTGGTTAAATGTTGGTTCTTGCATACCTCCGAGAGCACAAATGCCAGACGACAAATGCAATGTGCAGCAACCTCACTGTTGAGGTTGCTGATACCAAGAGTTCTCAAGATGCACTTCATGATGTATGGATTCTCCTGTGACTCAGGGAACTGCAATGTGCTGAAGAGATTGGTCATCAGTTGTGGCAAAAAAAAATTGATATCCAATGGACCATATCGAGGAGTCAAAGTAACCACATCTGACCCAGACACTGTTGCTCTGTCCTTCACTAGCAACAGCTTCTCAATACAGTTTGCGGCATATGAATGGACCACATTTGATTCAGACATCAGGAACCTTGCCAAATGGGGCAGCAGAGCCATAACAGCTTGCTAAGGTATCTGATCACGGAAAACTGTAAAGAACTTTAGTGCACCAGCTTTCAGCATTGGGGCAGCATTCACGTTCTGCTCCTGCAGCTCAGGAAGAATGACCGAGGTGAAGAAGCTCTCCACATCCACAAGGTAACCACCACTGCTGCCAGCCTTTGGAGAAAGCGCAACCACAAGATAAATTGCACTGTCCTTCTCCTTCCAGTTATCGCCTGGGTTGACAGCATAGACCTTCAGCATTTCCTGTATCTGCATTGACACCAATGTCGTAACCTGTTCCTTGTAATTCAAGGCGATTCCTTTCAGAAGTTCACATGCAATTCTCCTCCTAGTATCAATATCACTGCCCTCGATATCCCTCCTAACGTACTCAATGTAATTCATCTCGAACAGCTCCTCGTCCTCCTCACGGAGCCGGATGTTAGGGAACACGATGCTTGAGCATATCCGCTGGAGTACCTCAGGGCTGCCGAACAGTGAGTGGTGGACGCTAGTACTGACCGTCGTCAGGAATTTGATGGCGGTGACAGTGAGCTGGTCACGTGACGGCGAAGAACCTGGAGTCAGCAGCAGTTTCCACACGGTAGACGCGAAGTCATTGAGGTAATCCTTGAACTCCTCCTCATTCTTCTCCATGTAAAGCTGGAGGTTCTCGCACACGGAAGCCCTAAGGGCTTCCAAGGTGCCCTCGGCCTCAACCGCAGGCGAGTAGGCAGTACCAAGGTAGGCCAGGAACTCGGTCATCCACTCGCGCATGTGTTCCTCGAAGAACTCAGGTAACTCGACGGAGTTGAGGGAGTGGAAGATATCGCAGCAAAGGCGCTGCGAGTCGAAGAGCGGGCGGAGAGTATCAGGAGGGCCAGCGACATTTGCAGCGATGAGCCGGGAGGTCCTGAGGAAGACCTCAAGTAGGGGGGCAGCGAAGACATCGAGGCAGTGCTTGAGGTCAAGACGAAGGGCGTTGTTGTCAAAAGAGATGCGGAACTTGGAGAAGAGGGAGGCGACGAGCTCGGGGAGGAGGGCGGGCCAGGACTGGGGAAAGTCGTGCGAGCTGACGACAGCGAGGGCTTCAGAGAGCTGGGGCTGGACGCGGGGCAAGGCAGCGAGCATAAGGGAGACAAGGACGGACTTGACCTGCTCCTTCTCGGGGGCGGAGATCGGGGAAGGAGAGGGGTCCGGAGGAGGACAGGGGCTCCTCGGCGGCGCCGGCGGGGGAAGGGGCCCAGCGGGAGCGGAGGTGATTCTTGAAGTGGACGGCAGCGGCGAGTCGGATATCGTCGTCGACGGAGGGGGTGGCAGCGAATTGGAGAAGGGCGAGGGCAAAGCCGGGGCGGTCGGCGGCGGCAGCGAGGGAGCACTCGGCGGCGCGGCGGGGTTGGGGATCGCGCGAGAGGGATTGGAGGAACCATGACGCTAGGGTTTCAGTGCCGATGCCCATTGGAGGACGATTCAGGGACCGAACCGATCGGCCATGAAAGGAGGAGTCGAAGGCAGAAGTAGAGAGAGGAGAAGTGCCGGTAAAACCAAAGCAATACCGATTTGAAATGGAGCGACGAGGCCGCGAGGAGGTAAAAGAGTGTATCAAATTGGGGAAGGAATTGCTCATTCAAGTATTTGATATACATACTTATTTTCGAGTATATCAAATTCCCCAACAACCAAAGCAATTCCCTTCTTTTCTCCCGTTTGAGAATATCATATTTATGATTTAAATTTTTAATATATATATATATATACATCTAAATTAGTAAGCTAATAAATATATTATAATTGATCTGATGATTTAGAATATATAACTATATTAAAAAATTATAATCAATTTATAAAATCAATATCGTCCAATTAGATTTTTAAAAATAATTTATTTATATGAAATGATTGTATTTTGATCATTTGGGGACTTCTTATTTCTTTGGGTGATTTTAATGAGTAGAATCATAATTTTCTTTTTTTGTCTCCAAAAGAAGGGTTTGGTTATTAAATAATTAAAAAGAAAATGTGGTTGGTTTCTTAGATCCTTCATAGTCTACTACTAACTATTTTGAAAGATCGAAACTATCTTCTATAGTGTAAAAGATAACCTATACATATTATTATTCGTACAACTTCTGCATATGTTCATGTTATGAATATTCGAACTAGTCTGAAGGAAGTCACAGAGGAATGTTAGATTCTTCTAACTTGGGCTACACCTAAAAAATTGGGTGGGTAAGATATGTTATTAATGAATGGATGTTATGATGCTAGATATTTGCTGAAGTCTAAGTGATGAAATAAGTCTTGTCTTTTGGTAGGTGTAATTTTATTCTTTAGATTATTAGATTATGTGATCTTTTATAATTAGATAAGATATATAATATAACTAATTAGATTGTAATGAAAGATATAGATTAATAAAAAAGAAGTTTATATTATAACATGATTCTTTAGGGGATGCCTTAGAGAAACTCTCATAATAATTTATTCTAAATCCTCTGCTCTCACCTATAAATAGATAGAATTAAATAACCTATAAATAGATAGAATTAAATAACGTATATCACAAATGATGCAGCTGAGATATTATATTTTCTCTCTCAACCTCTATGAACCATCAATGTATGTATCTAAGGAGAATCTAGTTCTCCTTGTAAATTATAATGATTTTGAATCTAAAAATGGTGTATTTGCAAATCACACATAGATCATTTTACATCAAAAGGTATGCATCATAAAATCGATCTAATATTATTTGATTTTAATCCTAATATAAAATATTATTTTCGTATTATATATAATATTTTTTATGTTTACACATATAATATAATAGATGGCTATTAAAAGATAAAGAACTCCTGGCTATCAAATATGGAATGAAGTAAGCTTTGGTTATAGAATATCGCATTTGGAATTGAATCGGACACTTAGATTATATATCATTAAAATCCTCAATAATAAGGATAACCTATCTGCCTTTTTGTTTGGCTGAATTGTGTGTGTAACATACTTAACATTGGTGAGTTATTCCAGGATCATAAATTTTGTCATGTTTATTGTGAGGGAAACATGAGTGCTACTTGGCATATTTAGCTACCACCTTTAAATCATCATCTTGCATTTAGAACAAGTCTTGCTTAGCAAAATTTGATAGATTTTGTGCTGTATTAGAAAATTGAAGTAATACATCTCTTTCTTTAAAAAAAAATAAAAAAAAAACCATTTATATATAGGATAATTTTTTGAAAAAATATTAGTTTTAAAAACTTCTAAAAATATATATATATTTTTTTTAAAAATTATAGAATATTTTTTTAAATAATAATTATCATCTCCACCTTGTGATAAGGCATATTTTGGGCCCAAGACACGTCACAGCCGATGTCATACGCCAAGTCAGAATCCGTATCGAAATGCTCTTCAACATGTCCCGTCCCGAGAGTTCGGGGCGGTGTCGTCTGACGTCGCTCCGCACGTCCCGAGACGGTGGCCAGTCAGAAGTGTCATCCCATCCCTCGAGGATCAACGACCATGTCGAACCCGCATGTAACTGACTCTCGTACAATAGTATAAAAGCCCTTGGCCGACATCCGACCATGGGGAGAGGAAAAAATAAACAATTAAACCCACAACTGACTTGTTCATCAGAGGGGTCAAAGTCAGAAATCACCCGACGAAAACCATTTTTACAGGTAAATGACCACCCGTGAGTGACGAGCATTTCAACTCAGGGGTCGCCATCCAGTGCCCAAGGGAGAGCTGCCAACCAGCCCGGAGACTGACAAACGCCAATAAACACCTCTTCCCGAGGGCACGATCACCTTGTCATTCGGCTAAATCGACAAAGAATTCCCAATATCGAACCGTTAGACCGTGACTCACCAATCATATCATATTTGTTCACCAACACCCTGCATCATCATTGTTTCATATATGTCGTAACCTTCTTTCCTCCTTGGCTAGTCGAATCTACTATTGCCCCTGTCATCACCTTCGACCTCAGTTGAACCGGTCACTTCACTCTCATCATCCTCATCAATGACACTAGCGGTTAGGATTATTCTCCGTGATCCTTGCACAAAGAAAGAGAAAGGGGTGCAAGGATCATTACCACCTTCGTTGCCCTCGTTGGTCCCATCAAATTTATCGTTACCTTCGCACCCCCTCCTTCCTCGCACGAATGGGCGAGCACTATGAGTCCCAAGGTGCACAAGGGTGGGCTTATGCTGCGGGCGAGGACTGTGTCGACGAAGCAGAGGGTCTAACGAGAATAGGGATTATATATATATATAATAATAATAATAATAATAATAATAATAATAATAATAATAATATCAAGGTTCCTTCTCTTTCTCCGATTGCGTGTGAATTTGTAATAACCTCGGAAATAAAACTGCCTGCCTGCATGAATCCCTCGACCGAAGCCTCCGATTTCTTCGGCTTCCGGTTGGATGATTCCCGTCCCCGATCCCAACCCCATCTTCTACGCCTGCGTCGCCCACGGCACCGCCATCCTCGCCGAGCTCTCCACCGCCGATCTCCCCCCGGACCTCGCCGCCCAGTGCCTCGCTTCCACCGCCACTACTCCCACACCACCGGCGGCCGGATCTTGCCTTCCTCATGATCGACCCCCTTGTCTTCTTCGTCATCTCCGATAAGGCTATCCTCGGCAAGCCCCACACCCTCCTCTTCCTCCGCCGCCTCCGCGATGCCTTCTCCTCGTCGACCGCCCTCCGACGCCGCGCCGCGGCTGTGGGAGGCGACGGCTCCGACTCCCTCCCCCACCTCTGCCTCCAGGAGAAGAAATGTGGGAAGGGGAAGCGTAAGATGGTGATTTCGGCCGGCAATCGCGACATTGTTGATTCCGACCCTGGAAATGGTGGGTCGAGAATGGTGCATAAAGTGTGGCGGCAGCACGTTCGGGCAATAATCCTCATCGATCTCGTGGTGTGTTGCCTCCTCCTAGGGGTTTGGGTATCGATCTGTAAGGGTTTTGAGTGCATCACCAAATGAAACCCACTTCGATTCACTTGCCCCCGATCTGTGTTCCGTTATTGAGAGAACATGGCGTATGCTGGTGGTCCAGTGAGCTTCTCCAGGACATACTTCGAGATGTATGGTAACTTTCTGTTCTATTCCGGTTCTTTAGTGTGTATATCTCTGATCTGCAATGTTGAGCTTATTTGCAATTTAGCTGCCTTTGTGTATGTTCTGATTTTTTTCCTTTTCCATCCCTCGTCGTGTCCCTGTTAGTTCTTCATCTATACAAGTGCCTTTGTGAATTCAAGAAATTTATAAGACATTGACAGTTCTGATGATAATTTGATATGGCCTTGAGTTCCTTGGTTTGCATGAAAGCTTTATCTGATGTTTCTGGAACTGTTTTCCATAGAAAATTTTGTACATTTGGTTTAGATGTACTTTGCTTCGGTAAAAATTCATCAATCTTGAGTTTGGAGACAAGCATGCGACATGTCAACTAATTAAGAATGTGTATGAAGGAGTTTGTAGAAAGTTATTTAATCTAATACCAACAAGTTTGTCTTATTTTGTGATTTTAAGGTTGACTTAGCCTTGGCTGACAGGCCCGTGTAATCTTTGAAAGTTCGATCGCGATGGGATAGATTCATTGCAATTAGTGGTCTTCAATGAGGAATTTCTAGTAATTGTGAGTCATTACGTCCCTGCCCTTTGTACACACCCGTCACTCCTACGAATTGAATGGCCTAGTAAGTGTACAGATCACAGCCAAAAAGGACTGCACTCATGACTTGACAAAGTCCCATGAGGCAATTATTCCATATGAAGCAACCCCTTAATTATCCATCATAATACTTGGAAGATTAATATTCTTGATCAAGAGAGAAAAAAATGATTTGACTTATAATTATTTGAATACTTCATGTAGCAATAAAATTCGCATCTGACCAAAATAGCTAGCAAGTGTTTCTAGGATTTTTAACAAGTTATCCTAATTGAAATATTTTTATGCTTCATCTTAACTATCTGTGATGCTTGATTTAGATAATGTTGTGGTTCCCATCATCGTTTCTCATGTTCTTTGGCATTTGTGCTCCACTTTGGACCATGACTTGGTAGTTCACATTATAGCAACATCTGCTCTATGATCATGCATGTCAGTCATAATATCATGACGAGCATCTGCAAAGCTCTCAAACTACTGCTGCACTTATTTTTTTTCCAATTTATTATCTGCATTACTTGGATAGTATGTGATGTTCATGATAGCAGATAACATTTGTAAGAATCTTAATTGATAAACTTATCTCATATATCAAGTGAAGCGTTTAGATCAATTGATCATAAATTTTAGCATTTGATTATCCTGTTAATCTGAATATCTAAAATCTGTTCACATATAAGAATACAGCTTATATTATTACTCCAAACTCCCACGGTAGTGACTAAATTGAAGGACAAAATTTGTCCAAGAATATCTAATAAATATATTGCACATGGTACCAATTTGACTTGATGTACTTGTCTAAGATCTGACTTGTTTCAACATATATATATATATATAGTTATATACCATATATCACTATGGGTGATTCTACATCAAAATTTTCATTGTCAGTGACTATTTGAGATCGTGTATAGCTGAATTGTATGTAATCTTATCTAATTTGTCATAGAGTTTGACATTTTATTTCAATTTCTTCCTTCTTACTCTTACTTGTAATTCCCAATTTATGAAATAGTTTCTTTAATGATCTCTACCTTTTTTTATTCTTTTTACATCTTGTTGAACCTCATTTGTCTATTTGTTGTTATAAGATGAACTTGATGTAAGGCTTCAGTTGTGGTTAGGTCATTTTGTAGTATCTTTCTTTATGCAATAAATTCTAAATAAGCTTTGAAGTGGTAAGTTTATGTTTCTTTTTCTAAAGCTTCATTGTAGAATTTGAGGATTAGTTTGATGAAGAACTGAAATTAAGCTTATCATTAAAAATATATACTACAAGGTTAGAGAGGGGTAAGCTGGATCTTTAACGTGATCCACTTTGCTTGGAAAATCAAGAGCTGCATGCATGTCTTTCTTTTCTTTTGCATGTATGGACGATTTGAGCACTGTTCTCTTACATGAAAACACACACACACACACACGGAAAGAGAGAGAAAAGGGTAAGCTGGATCTTCACTATAGAATTCGCTTTGCTTGGAAAAGAAAGAGCTGCATGCATCTCTTTCTTTTGCATGTATGGACGATTTGATCTCTTACATGAAAACAGAGAGAGAGAGACAGAGAGAGAAGTGCGGGGGGGTGGGGTGGAGGTGTAAGCTGGATCTTTACTATGGAGTTCGCTTTGCTTTTAAAAGAAAGAGCTGCATGCATCTATTTCTTTTGCATGTATGGACATTTTGAGCACTGTTCTCTGACATGAAAAAACACACAAAAAGAGAGAGAGAGAGTGTGTGTGGAGCCAAAAGACGGCAAAGATTTTATTTTTTGATGCAACACAGTAAAGTTCTATTATTTTGTTCCTTGTGGACATGAAGAGTCTCCTTAAATCATGTAAGTGATCCAGTATGGGAAATTTTTGGTGTTCCCCTAGATGTCTGCAGTAGAACTGAAAAAATATTATGTTATCTCCAATTCCATGTTTGAACTTTCTTTGAGATGTAGATTTGTTCTTTGTATGATTCATCTATCCTCAGTTAAGCATATGTTAAGCTAAATGAATTAAAAAGGGATAGTTGGTTTCTGAAAAAAAGGCAAATATGTAACTTAGGGAAGAAGAAAAGGCACTTCTGCCACTTTCTTTTGGCTGGAGACCTGGGACATCTATGTCTAGCAAAGGAAAGGAATGTGGAATCAAATACTTACAGAAGTGGGAGAGAACTTGTGTTTTCTAATTTTGGCTAAAATGAAAGTTTTATCATCTTCTTTCTCTGTGCTTTTGTTTTGTATGCCTTTTTAAGCTTAACAAATTTACTCTTGATGGAATTGGCAGTTAATATGGAGACATTTAGTCCTCTCCTTCTCATGTTCCTGTACTACAACTGAAGTTATGTTTTTGATATTGAAGTTTCAGTTATGTGCTTAATTTAGTTCACATAGCATGTAAGCCAACCCTTTTAAGGTAAGTTTGTGCTATCACTTTTCATTTGGCTTGATATTTAAGAAGTTCATTGACTAGGTAAAAAATATCAACCAGCTGTCTTTGTCTTCAGTCAAATCATTTTGACACGAGAATGAATCTATTTGATGACAAAAAAGGAGAGAGGAAACATGGGCCTCAGTTTAGCTCCTCAAAGAAGGCTAATTAGATATTACCATTAGATCTCTATAGTATCCTGGTTCTTAGATTTAAAAAATATATATTTAAATTTTTATAGTTATGAAAGTAAAATATCTAGATCCATTTATTCTAATGTCATTAGTTTCATCAACGGAAATACGAAAACAATAGGTGAAAAAGTAATTCCAACGTTCCAGTTGATGGTGGTGGCATACAACGTTGGTGGTGGCGGACAATGGCACCGTTGGGGGGCTGTGGGTAGCTGTTTTGGATGAGCTTCATCTGCGTCGACACCGATGCAGTTGTAGAGCGACCCTTAAACCGCTTTGCATCTGGTCGGCGTCGACGCAATTGTCGAGCGGCAACAGGGTCGCTCAGCATCTACGTTGGTGCTGACGTAGATGTAGAGTAGCCACTCAGCAACTGTCGGCATTGATGCAAACGTTGAGCGGCGTTGGACTACATTGCGTCACTCTCTATTTGCACCGACGTCGATGTAGTTGTCGAGTGACGAAAGGGTCGCCGATGCATATGCTAAGCGGTCATTTTGTCACTCGACAATTGCGTCGATGCCGACGCAGATGTAGAGCGGCCAAAGAGCCGCTCACTGCATCGGCATAGACACAATTTCTGAGCGACAAAAGGGCCGCTCACTATGTCAGCATCGACGCAGTTGCAGAGTGGCGAAAGGGCCGCTCAATGCGTCGACGTCGACGCAGTTGTCAAGTGCTGAAATGGCCGCTCACTGCATTGGAATCGACGCAATTGTCAAGCAACGAAAGGGTCGCTCAACATCAGCATTAACGTCGACACAGATGCAGAGCGCTGCATCTGTGTCGACGCAGTTGCCGAATGAGGAAAGGGCCGTTGATGTAGATGCTGAGCAACTGCGTCGACGGTCGATGCAGGTGTAGAGCGGCGAAAGAGCCACTCACTGCATCAGTGTTGACATAGATATAGAGTGACGAAAGGGACGCTCACTACGTCGGCATCTACGCAGTTGCAGAGCGACGAAAGGGTTGCTCACTGTGTCGGCGTTGACGTAGTTGCCAAGAGACGAAAGGGCCGCCGATGTAGATGCCTAGCAGCGAAAGGGTCGCTTACTGTATCGGTGTCGATGCAGTTGCAAAGTGGTGAAAGGGCTACTCACTGTGTTGGCGTCGACGTAGCTGTAGAGCGACGAAAGGGCTGCTCGACATCTGCATTGGTACCTCTTTCATCGCTTGACAATTGTGTCGACACCGTTGTAGATGCAGAGCAACGAAAGGGCCACTCGGCAACTGTGTCGACGAGCGACACCCACATCTCGTCATCGCTCTCCTCATCTACAATAGTCACTCGCGTCTCCTAATGACATTGTCATCCACCACCATCGACGTTATTTTCCACCACCAATGGAAACGATTGAATTTATTTTTTTATCTATTATTTTTGTGTTTCCGTTGGTAAAACCGACGACGTTAGGGTAAATGGACCTAGATATTTTACTTTTATAATTATAATTATAAGAATTTTAATATAAATTTTTTAAGTCTAGAGATCGGGATGCCAATGAGATTTAACTTGAGGGGGGGGGGGGGAGGTGGTAATTAGCCCCTTCAAGTTGTAATTGTTTAAGGAAAAAAGGTGGCGAATTACTAAATTATTAAAAAAATTGTGCCCTTTCTTTTAAAGAGAAAAGATTATGAAGCAGGAATCAAGAAAGCACAGCCGCAAAATTAAGTAGTGGAACCGCATAAAAGAGTACATATATTACCTAAACTTTCTCTATTTCTTTGCTCTTTGCCGCGTTTCTATCAATATGCTTCTTTAATCCTACAGCAAATGATTATATTTGCAAGACAGGTTTATTTAATATGCTTTTCTTTTTCTTCAGAAGTTGTTAATGCTACAATTTTTTTGTTATGTTCGTTGTGTGTGTTACATAGACACAGTTGGATGGAATTGTTATCCAGATAGTCCAGGCAAAATTCAATACACCTTGCTTCTTGTTATTTTTGATCGCTTTCTTGGTTCATGATTATTTTTTGAAGCATAATATCCAAGTCTGATCAGTTGAATCAGTGACAGGTAGACAAAAGTAAAGCTAATATCTATGTTTTTATGTATTGTTTGTTATATGTGAAAAACCATCACATACATTTGGATTATTAGAGTTGTAGCTGTAGGATATGGTAAATGGTAAGAAATATATGCTAAATTCCTGAATTTTGCTTTGTCAATCTGTTGGCACTAATTAGTTTATCAAAATAGAAAGACCGTACATGCAGCATATGTCCATCTCAGACATAATCAATTTTATTGATCCTCTCTAGATCTCATATTAATGATTGTCTTGTCAATCTCATAAATCATTCTTATTAATCTTCCTCGAATCCCATATTAGTGAGTCTTATGCACTTAATTCGTCCTCTTGGGCAATCAATCTCATACAATCATTTTTTGAATGGAAGGCTTAAGACATTCCTGCAAAACCAAAACATTAATGAACTGATATTAGTCGGATTAAGGGTTAGGGTTTTTGGACTAAGCCTTGATTGGCCCATTGCCATTGCCACTCCTATGGGTACATGACCATGTCAAAATGAGGCTAGGGAGCCATCAAACTCAAGAAACTTCTTGAACCATGCTTAGTCACTTCCCTGTGCAATCAACTACCATAATTCTGCACAGTACAATTGAAGGGCTTGGCCAACTTTTTATGTAGTTATTGCTTCCTTGGGACAAGCCAGTTAAGTTTGACTAAAATATCTTTGTCGAATGCTTTATGGTGAACAAAGATCATGAGTCAGAACAGAGAATCATGCTGGATTCCATATTTTTATGACCTTCTCCTGATTCTGTCATTGAGCAACTACTTCCAATGATTTTTCACTTTGTTTGACAGACCACTTCCACCTGGACTTAAAGCAGCAGACAATTGTACAAGTTCTTCCATAATTTTATGGCCCAACCTGATGAGATGACCCAGTTAGGATGCACCAAACAATTGATGTATGGGCTCCCAAATATGAGATGGGAGTGAACCATGCTTTAATATTAATATAGTATGATTAATATTGGCTTAAGTATATCTAAATTCTGGTTGCATTCATGAGCAAAGACTAAGCCATGCTACTGTGGAAATGGTGCCTCTATAATTGAATCAGCACATCAAACATGATTATAGATGATTGACATCAGCTTACGTGAATATATACCTATCTGCCATGCTTGTCCCTTATCAACACACCGTAGAGGGAAAAGATGCATTCTGAGAGGGGTAGGAGAGGCTTAGGTTGGGGAGAGCTTATAGTTTAGGACACCTTAAGACAAACTTTTAGAGCCATTAGATGAGATCACTGGGACAAACAGTCTGGTTTCCTCATGGTGGTATGCCTCAAGGAAGCCACTTAGTCTCACACCCAATGACCATTGAATGTGCCAACGATGCACAGCAAAAGCCTCCACTTATGCTCACCCATGATGGCTCACTCTAACTTGTCCATCTTAAAATAAACTCAAGTAAAGCAAGACATATTCCCCATGATCCCATGGATGCCATGCACTTAACAGTAAAGGAGGAGCTTGATGCCAAAGCAAGCAGGCTGTGGTTGGAACAGAGACCTGTCTCGCTCATAAAGTTTATAGAGACAGCAATTATTGTTTAGAGATGCACTGGAGTAGCCTCATGGAGCTCCATTAGAAGAAGAATCCTACATAAAAAAAAATTGAAGCAGCTAGGAGTTCAATTCCATGTAGTTTAGACTTGATTTAACTAAGGTTAACCTAGGACAAGAGAGTAGCCTTTACATTATTGCAGTGGCAATGTAGAATATTTTTGGTGCTTAGCAAATGCAACTCATAATGTTCATCCTGCAGAATTGTTTTCTTTAGTCTTACAGAAGTTGACTAGACCCTACTTGCAGCTGAATGTAACGGAGGACTCATTGCTTATACTTCGAGGTACAAATCCCAAGACTGTGAGTTGACCTACATCTTAAGGTGAATTATTTTGCCTTTTGTTGACGTAATCACATGCTCCATTTTTTTTCTTAAGATATCAATTATTTGAATAATTAATATCAATTTAAAATTGTTTACGATAATTCCACTTTTCTGTTTCTCGTGACTGATATCTATTGCAAATTTACATCCTTAACATGCTATGGACTCTAGTATTAAATAAATCAATGTCAAGATTTTTTATTCTCCTTGATATTACATTACATATAGTAATATATAAATGTAATTAAAAACTATCAAGAAAATGTGCAACCAAGCCATTCTCTAAATCTTTGTCTTCCTTTTTTTTTTTAAGAGTATCTTTGTCTTCCTTTAACTTGCACTAAATCTAGGTCTTAATGGTTTGACTTGCTTGGTCCTAAAACTAGATCTTGGTTTGGTAGTCCAAATAGATATGAAGAATAAGACAAAATTTATGAGAGGTTTTGATGTCCAATTATAATAGGAATAATGGATGCCGGGAAAACCATTATGATCCATTTTAACAAGAACAATTACACCCTCTTAAGTTCATTCATTTTTTCTTTTTTGAGATCCAACTTCTTGACAATTAAAATGGGTCATGAAAGAACATAGTATAAAATAGTGACTATTGATGACAATTAAGGTGAACATTTGTCTATCTCAATGCTATCATTTTTACCTAAAACTTACAAAACAACTATTGTTTTGATTATTGACTACAGCATTCATCAACTGCAGCTGTTTCCTCTATATCTTGGCTGTACTAATGATAAACTAGGGTTTACAACATCACAAGAGCTTTAGTTACAATGTTGTGTTGTGAACATCAACCCAGGAGCTGTTATTTCCATGTTAGGATAGTAATTAGGGTTTTACAACATGCAAATACAAAAATAGATTTATCCTTTTACTCTGAATTTTTTTCTGTCTCCCTCTCCACAGAACTATGTGAAGTTTGATCAGAGCATCTCTATCATGTGTGAACTTTAGATAGTTCAAAGTTGTTGTTCATGTAATAGCAGGAGTAGCAATCACTGATGGGAATCTGTACTTTGAGCTTCACAAAAGCTCATGACACTAGAAAATGGCGTACAGCACACAGAATAAGGATTGGTGTCCTGACTCCACCAAGGCCAAGCAAGTGAGTTGTCACTTGCAGTCGAATGAAGGGCAACTCTAACAACAATGACTGTTAAGATACACTGCCTATAGTAGTTCATACTCTTACATAATGGTGATCTTTAGAAGACTAACACTTAAAGATGTCATGCATACATAGAGCCTTGAAAATTGGGGAATTTAGATAGTGCACCGGGAGAGGGAAATTCTATTTGGATAAGAAGCCTTCATCCCATATCTAATGTTCAAAGATATTGGTCGGGAATGAATTATAAACTAATCCTTTCTTGGAATCCACTTTTGCTTGTCTGCAAATCTAAGAGAGTGATAGTCTAGCATTGCTAAAAGTCCATTGTTCTCGAGGAATCCAACCTTAAAGATAAAAGCATGTGATATATGCTAGATAACAAGCTCTGCAACTTAACTTTAGTAAGATATCACTTGTTATGATAAACATGACAAGCAAAAGGGAAGTGTACCAGGCTACCCCACAAGTGTAAGTGTGAAGTGTTGCACACACATTTTGTTTAGTATTAGGATGATATGATTAGACTATAATTAGTGGTTGTTGGATACCTGTTAGATTTCCTGACATTGCCATTAGATGCACAACCAATGAGATTAGGTGTTTCTTGATGTCAACATTAGTTCCTAATCCTCTCCTTTCTCTCTCCTCTCTTAGTAGGATTATCTTCACATGTACCTAAGTATAAGGTAGCAACTAGTGAGCTTCTAGAATTGTTGTCTAGGATATTAATAGCCAACCAAGCCTATAGGAAAAATACATGCCAATCCTAAGCATACATGGATTAAGAGAAGAAAAAGATAGTCCTACTGCTACTCATGATTATTGTCATGGTGGATGGATGCAACCATCCAAGCATGATGAGTGTGGCTTGTTTGTCTCGAGTTTGTCGAGTGTAGGGATAACTTCAAATTTTACTTGTGGTGGTATGTCAGTCCAATTTGATTTGATTCATAATAAAATTTTAAAAACTCTGGAGAATTGACTTTGATGATTTTATATAGTTGATTGCTCATATTAAGGTTTTTGGACGAGGGATGGTGTTGTATTTATTAATTCGAGTAGGAAATTATACTTTTTAATTTTTCTTATCATTCTTTCGGTTCAAAGTAGACTAACCAAATGAAATTAAAAATATTAGAAGTATTTTTTCATAATATGGGAATCAGTGCAGTAAAATAATCTATTTAAACATGGAGGAGGTCCTTCTTTTATGCTGAATTTATCTTCTTTTTTTTATTAGAAAGAGAAAGAATCAAAAGGTTGATGTTGCATTTGACAATATGGACACTGTATAGTCTGAAGGATTAATTTAGCTATTGAGCATGCATGCATGCATGCCAACTTGGACATCAATTTGAGTCTCTCAGGTGGTCATGGAACACATGCTTTCTGGTAGCTTGACAAGCTATATATATATATATATATATATATAGAAAGAGAGAGTGAGTGAGCATTAGTGCAAAGTTGCGTAGATGGGACCGGCCACAATTATTGGTCTTGGCTTGTCTTGGCTCGGTCAAATTGACTGGGACCAACTCAACACTGGAGGTGTCTTGTCGATTGCCAATTGGCAGGCACATCATGCATTGCCATGCCTGCACTGGGAATAACTCCCAGATATATCATTTACGTATTCGAATGTTTCCGATTAGTTTAGTTGATAAAATTTTTTGATGGTAAAATCATCTGTAAAAATCTTGTATTAAATTTCCTATTTCACTTTTTACTGTTTTAAAATAAATAAAAATATAATACATTTCTATGTGTGTTTTTTAATGTATAAATTTCTAAGTTTTATCTAATTTGACTGAGTTTTCGCTCCGAAATCTACTATGATAGAATATATTTTCTTTTGAAAAATTGAAAAGTATATTTATATATGAAAGTTCTGTTTTTATTTTACGAGAATATATATGCTAATTTAACTTGAGGGACAATAAAAATAGTGGAACGAGAAAGAAAAGGGAAAACTGTTTGTTGAACTAATTTTCCTCTATTGCGTTAGTTGGTGCGTAAAACTTTGTCATGCCGATTCCAACAATGCATTGGTCGTCGAATATATTGTTGCGTAGCTGACAACTTTCACGTTCGAGTTCTCACAGGAATATTTCCTGCACCATTGTCTAATTTGACCGAACTTAATACTTTGGTTCTTCAGAGTTGGATTGGTTTGGTTTGATTTCCTCCGATCATCAATTATGTAGGCTTAAGTTTGATGTCCATCAACCATGCAGGGTGGCCGAAGACGTAAAACTCACTTGCGATTACCAATCATGCAATGGTGCCTCTTTGTACCAGCAGCAAAGTCGGAAACGTCTACACAACCCACCTCTCGCGTCTGTCTCTTAGGATTTCACTTCGCCGCACCTCCTTTGAACACTTTTCTCTCTCTCTCTCTCTCTCTCTCTCACATACACACACGATTTATTCCACACTGCAGTGCGAGCAGAAGATGATAATAATGCTCGCAAAGAAGCTTTGGGAATCAAAGCATGCAAGTAAAGAAGGATATGGTATGGTGGTGGTGGTGGTAGTCATGAGTCGGAAAGCCTAGAATCTTGGGCAAAGTTGGTTCAACTTTATTCAGATACATCTCCGATAACTTGTTGGCACGTTAGGTTCTAATGTGTCTCTCTCGATCAAGTCAAGGTCGATAAGTTTTTTAAAAAACTTTTACTACTATCTCTCATCCATCGTCTCCACATTCACTTGTCACATTCGTCCTACCCCACTCGTATTTCTTTTGTGTCATTTCTTTCTATTGGATCTCGATACTATTGACACTTATATATATCATTGGTTTCATCGAATCTCAATATCATGAACTCTCCATCGAGCTAGTGGTTGTGCCTCCACCCTTCTTCCCGTCAATCAATCTCTTATTTTCTAACGTTGCCACAATCACCGTCGCCATTATCTATCTTTTCTACTCTGTATGTACGTATGTATGTGAGCTCCTTTAGTCATATATATTTTTTATTATCATAAAATTATATATATTTTCTTATTGATTAATATCTAAGCCCGAACTTCTCATCCTCTTTTCGAATATCATGTTGTTATTGTATATATACCTTTGAGTAAATCAAATAAAACAAAAGAGAAAATAACCAAGAATACGAGTCACGTGAATTATCAAACAAAAGCACGAGTTTTAGGGCTCATTGCTTTCAGATGCGTGCGGAATGCTAGCGAGGCTCAGGCCGTGGGTGAGGTCATGTTTAGCTCACCCATGGCCCCCACAGCAACGCGGGACGGGACAGGTCCGCGGGTAACTTTTAGCCGGGTAGAAAGGATACACGTGGCAGCACCTACGCGTTCCTGTGGACCACGTTAGCTTTCTGGAGATGACACCACGTGTTTCTGCGGGGCCCGCCGCAACTGGTGGCATGACCGTAATACCTCAAACAACCGAGGGCAGTACGAGCTGGCAAAAAGGCCGCCCATCACGAGCCGCTTGCCTGCGAATGGGCAGACCGACGGCGTCACGTAACGGCGAGGCGACCTGACGCCGTCCGCCACTGTGCGGAGCGGTAACAACACGGAACGGGCCCCGCCGTTATCGGACGCCCCGTGAGAGAACGGCGTTCCCCTGTTCCACCCCAATCCTGTACTCCCTCCCTCACGGCCACAGCGACACTTGCCTACCCGTCATGCTATTGGAGGCAGCATTCGGGACCCGCAGGCGGCTGTCTCTATTGCAAAGGCAGGCGGAGAGAGGAAGAGTTGTTTCATGGGGTTCCATCGCAATGATTAGCTCCTTTTTTTCCCTCCTCTGTCCTGTGTCCACAAACTGCAGCAGTGTAGTCTATAGTTGGCCTAGTGGTGGGTGGGAGAGAAGAAGAAGAGGCGAAAGGAGGAGAGGCTGCCCCCTTTTTAAAGATCGCTTTTTTGAAGCTTCATTGGCCAGTAGAAAGCGGAGAGCAAAAGCAAAGCAACTGTGCGTCAGTTGGAGAGCTGAGATCCTCTGTTGTACCGCGCGGTGTGCAGTAAATTCCCACGATCCACGCCACTTCACATCACAAGCTGCTCGGATCTCGGAAGGATCGTGCAGTACAGCAGAGCGCAGAGGATCCCAACTCGTGTGACACTTCGCTCTAGACTCTAGAGAGAGATAAAAGAAGGAATGTTACATAGCGGAGGGCGCTGAGGTGGGGAATGGGGTGGTGATGTCGCTCCTGCGCCGCTGCTTTAATGGGGGTAATAAGATAACTGCTGTTGCTGTTGCCCCCTGCAATAGCACCTCGAAGAGGACAAGGAGGAAAGTGGGAATTCCACCTACTGCTTGATATTGCGCTGCTTCCGCTGCTGCTTCCGGGCGGAGACGACGGGAAGAGAAAGGGACGCGGTTTCCATGGCGTACGAAGCTGGAGCTTGGGCCGGCGGGAGGTCGGAAGGAGGTGAGAGCGAGAAAGTTGGCTCCTTTGGGCCACTCTCCGGTCTCTCTCACCAGTGTGTTCTGATGCTTCTCTCTTGAAGGAGGAGATAAGCTCTACGAGGAGCTATGGAGGGCGTGCGCGGGGCCGCTGGTTGAAGTGCCGAGGCCCAGGGAGAGGGTGTTCTACTTCCCCCAGGGCCATATGGAACAGGTGACAAGATCCACACATAACACGCCATGAAAATGCAGCAAATGCAAAAGAAAAAGGAAGAAAAATCCTGTCTTGCTTCGTTTCTTCTCAAAAAGATTGCGTTTTGTTGACGGTGCGGTGTTTGGATGTGATCATAGTTGGAGGCGTCGACGAACCAGGAGTTGGATCAGCAGATACCCCTCTTCAATCTCCCTTTCAAGATACTATGTCGCGTCGTCGATGTCCATCTCAAAGTAGAGCTCCTTTTCTTCCCTAGAGCTTCGCCTTTTTTTCATCTCAGCAACCTCAAATTATGTTAAGCTTTCGTTTGATTGCAACTACATGTTAGGCCGATCCCGAGACCGATGAAGTGTTCGCTCAAATTATTCTGCAACCGGAACCAGATGTAAGAACTCAATGAACTCTTGGTTTTCGCTTTCTTTGGTTCTCAATTCGGTATGAAGAGATCGTCAAATTACTTCCACTAAATCCTTGAAGGTTTTAGTGTTAGAAAGGCTAATTTTGGCTGAATCGAGACAGCAACATGAGCCTACGAGCCCTGATCCATGCTTACCGGAGCAACCGAGGCCGGCGGTCTACTCTTTCTGTAAGATCTTGACAGCCTCAGACACCAGCACACATGGTGGATTCTCCGTACTCCGGCGACATGCCACAGAATGCCTTCCTCCACTTGTTAGTGGTTTCTTCTCTTTTGTCTCCGTCCATTTAGCCTTCCTTCTCCAAAATGATCTGATTAATCGTGGGAATCCCCTCTTACCTCAGGACCTGTCACAGCAGATCCCAACTCAAGAATTGGTCGCCAAGGATCTCCACAACTTTGAATGGAGATTCAAGCACATCTTCAGGGGTAAACATCTTCAGATATGTTTGTGATAGAGATGTTTAGGTGTTGAATTCCAAGTCCAATTTATGTGGCAATGCCACTTTGTCTGTTGACTTAGCTGATATGATGCAGGTCAACCTCGGAGGCACTTGCTCACTACCGGATGGAGTACCTTTGTCACCTCCAAGAGACTGGTTGCTGGGGATGCATTTGTTTTCCTGAGGTACTACTGCTCATGCCGTCAATTTCTGGGTTCTTGCAATTGCAATTATGATATGTTGAGCATCCAAGCGTAACAGAGGGGAGTGTGGCGATTTGCGTGTTGGAGTGAGACGGCAAGCACGGCAACAGGCACCGATTCCAACATCGGTGATATCGAGTCAGAGCATGCATCTAGGTGTGCTTGCGACTGCGTCACATGCTGTAACGACTCATACCCTCTTTACCGTCTACTACAAACCAAGGTTTGGGACCTAACCCTTGGCCATATTTGAGAAAGTGTGATGCTTCCTGTCCCTTTTAGTTTGTTCTGATGAACACAGTACTTCCCATTTTCTTACCTTATAGATCTGGTAACTATCTAAAGATTGTCTTTTGGTTGCCTGTACATCAGAACAAGTCAATTCATTGTTCATGTCAACAAGTATTTAGAGGCTGTGAAAAATGGATTTGCTCTGGGAACTAGATTTAAGATGAGATTTGAGGGTGAAGATGTTCCTGAGAAAAGGTGATTTATCTATACACAGATGACATCTTGTATCATTGCCATTTTGATGCCTTTAGTGTTTGTTTTTCCTTTCTACGGAGTGTGGGAGAGATTTTTTTTTTTATAATCACATTTCTTATGTAATTAGTTGTCATTACGGTTCTCAACATGTAGGTTTTCTGGAACTATTGTTGGGATCGAAGACTGTTCTTCGCAATGGACAGGCTCTAGGTGGAGATCGTTGAAGGTTGATACACATTTTTTTCACTCCTCTCTGCGTCAATTCTTTTAATGCTTGCCTTTTTCTATAATTTTCATGTGCTTCAGGTTCAATGGGATGAAGCAGCCGGTATCGAACGACCTGAGAGAGTTTCTCCTTGGGAAATCGAGCCATTTGATGCCACGGTGCTTGTGCCAAATGTCCCACAGCCCGCTGTAGTCAAGTGCAAAAGATCTAGGCAAGCTAGTGACACAGCTGACCTCTCAGTCCTTGGTAGAGAAGAAAGATTATCTCATATTTTGTACATTTAGGAACACATTATTTGAATATTTCCTCGTATCATACAATTCTCCCCAATTTTTTCTGCATGCAGAACCTACTGCAACATTCTGGTATTCGCGAACAACTGATTCACATGATTTAGCTGCAGTAATAAACACCGAGGCTGAAAATGTTGAAGCTCAAGTTACCTGGCCATCCATGCAGAAAGGATGCAAGGAAAACAATATCCTATTTCGCTCAAATTCTCACGAAGCTGGATTGTTTGACTGGTTGAAGGTAGCCCAATCTCCGATTAGGAGTTCGGGTTCTTTGCTGATGGGTGGTTTGCTGAATCGTTTCCGAGAAACTAATGAAGCGACCAAGTTCAATTCCTGTCCTGCTTATTCCAGTTGTATGGTTAAGGAGCAGTCTGTAAAGTTGGGTAGTGCTGTAGCAGAATTGAAGAAACCGGGAGGTGGTAGCACCAGTTACCGGCTATTTGGGTTTGATTTGTTTGATCACCCTAAAAGCCGGGCAAGCACCAACATGGTGACCACACATTTCAGCAAAGTTGTCGATCCCATTGAGCATCCTGCTAACTTGTCGGAATCAGTGGAAGACTCTGACCAGAAATCAGGCCTTTCAAAAGCTTCAAAGGAACAGAAGCATTCACCACAGGACAGTCTTAAGGAGATTCATGGTGCACCGAACTGTTTGAGCAGAAGCCGCACCAAGGTGAATGTGCTCCTCTGTCCTGGACCAGCATAAATAAAAGATATTCTTACCTTTCGATCGAAACAATCTCTTATGATTGCTAAATTGATTCCTGGAACAATCAATAGGTTCACATGCAAGGTGTTGCAGTCGGTCGGGCAGTGGATCTGACGATTCTAGAAGGATATGATGAGCTGATTAGAGAGCTGGAAGAGATGTTTGAGATCCACGGGGAGCTTCGAGACCGGAATAAATGGGAAGTTGTCTTCACCGATGACGAGGATGATATGATGCTAGTTGGCGATGACCCTTGGCCGTAACTTTCCTCTGAAACCTCAGCATCCTTTTATCTCGTGGCATTAATTTTGACTTGTATTTCTATGGATGGTTAATAATTCAAATGTGAACCGAACAGGGAATTCTGCAATATGGTCAGAAAGATCTTCATCTACCCTGCTGAAGAGGTAAAGAAAATGAAACCTGGGGGCAGGCTCACTCCATTACTTCATGATGTAGAAGATGTTTGTCTTAATAAAGATCTTAAAACCGAAGGATGATAGTTAGCAGGAACCTAAAAGGTAAATATCAAGATTCTTCGGTTATAGTTGCACAACTGTCATCTTCATACCGAAGTAATGCAGATTATTCATCGAAAATTTGCAGCTCAAGTTTTCTGAGAGCTCGGGAAGTCAGGGAGGATTACAGCAATGAAGCTGATGGTGATTAAGAATCCTTCCGACTCCATGTTCTCACGAGGCTAATTTGGGAGGCAGAAGGAAGAAAAATACATGCTTTGGGTATGCTTGTTTTTCTAATTCTACAAGTCGCTGTCTTTCATTTTCTGTCTTATAGCTTTCAGTAACGTCGTCGTCATCGTAATCAACTTGTAAATATATGATTTGAATCTTTCTCCTTCACTACTTGTAGTGACTGGCAGGTTTAATCAAGCTTTACCGCCTATCTGAACGTATCGATTGTTCTTGTACAAATTTTGATTGGATGGCAACTCGAGATCATTTTAGCCTTATGTTTGTTGTTTTGCGATGAACCAAGATACCGAATAAGGTGAATGGCAATTGTTTTCTCTGGATATTTGTCTGGTTATAGGTCGAACATGACTCCAGAAAGTTATCATACAGCAACAAGAACTCATCTGTCACCGAGAACAAAACAAAAAATAGAAGACCAGCAAGGAACAACAACTCACAGTTCGAGGTTATGAATGAAAGCAGAAACATCTTTCTTTTCTTTTGATCTTAAGTTTCAGATTGTGATGCAAACTAGACGATATTGGAACTACTTGGGATCCTGAAATGCAGAATGTTTGAAGATCGTTAAGACAGTGATTTAATCCAGTGATGTTGACGCTCACAAACAGATCGAAGCATGAGTTGTCTCCATGATCTTTATTTGACCTTCCGAACTCCGATGTCTACTTTTGTAGTTGATGACAAAAGTGAGGACATCAGAAACCACATGAAACACTCTGCATCCCAAACCAGCTTACAGTCTCCGTCGTCGAGGCCGAGAGATAACTCCTTCCACACGGACACCGATCTCAAGCAAACAAAGCATTCATGATGAGTTAGTTCTAAAGAATATAGGGCAAAGCATTCGTCTCTCATCCATCCATGAGAAGTAGGTCTGCAGCTGAACCCTGTGCAGCACCAATATGCAGCAGAGCATGCACTGTCTACCTGCCTTCCACTTAAAGATACCTCTTTTGCGGAAGCAGCAGGAGAAGCATACGACCTGCGATGCCTGGAGCTAACTCTCCGCAACCGCATTGCCTCAGTCATGATATGCCAATGCATCTCGGAATCCCAATCTTCGTGGCCGGAGAAGATGACCACTGCACAGAGTTCCCTCGTCCATTCTACTATAGGGATTTCGACATATTATTGGACTATGCAATAGAGCCGTAAAGGGACACACATTGGATAGCGGAAGCTCGTCGTCTCCCGATCAACAACGAAGATGGCACGAGGCCCACATCAGTTGGTGGAACAAGTTTGAGGTGCCCATCAATCGGTTATCTACAACATCGATGACTTGTTGCAACAGAGCTGAGGCGCCTACATCAAATGGTGGAAGCCCATCTCCACCTAACCCTGTAGTGGAGCCAATGTGCATATATTGAGCGGTGGAAGCCCGTCATTGCCGACCTGCTGCAGTGGGAGTCGAGGCACCTACACCAGGTGGTGGAAGCCTATCTCTGCCCGACCCTGCAATGGAGCTAAGGGACTCACCTCCGGTGGGTAAGGTGTCCTGAAGCTGCAGGAAATCTTGTAGTTTGATGAGGTTACAGGAAATCTCGATCTGCCCACATTAACCATCATGCTTTGCATGGTCGATCAGTTATTGGTCAGCTTGCTTTTTGGGGTTGATTAGCTATTGATCTGCCACAGTGGGCTACTTATTTTGTTGGGCCGATCAGCTATAGGAGCCAATCTACCCAGCTTACTTGCTGTGCCAATCTGCCCACGTCGGGCAAACTTACTTTGGTGGGCCGATCTGCCCACTTCTCCTGGCATTTAATATGCTTGTGTCTCCGAAGGGCATATCGGATGGTTGAATGTTTTTGTTTGTGAAGGACATATCAAATGTTTCGGATGTTTTTATCGGCAAAAGTCTCATCATGCCTAGGAGATGCTTATGTCTATAAATGATGTGTTGGAAGTTATGATGCTTTTGTCCATAAATGACGCATCGAATACTTTGGATCCTTTTGTCTACGAAGGATACACGTGTTGAAGACACTTATTTTTGTATAGGACATGTTAGACATATTCATCTAATCATAATTAATTATAGGAGGTTATATGCAATTACTCTCAAAGACTCACAAGATCTTCTATGGCGATTCATTAAAAAACTTCATAAACGATAAAAGAAATATTCATTCAATCAAAAATCGATACGATAGTCTAATCAAGACAAGGAAAGATAGAACCGCAATCAACAATTAAGCTCGTATGGATATGAACCTAATATAAAATAGTAGGTGAATATTCCATTTATGTCGTAGAATATTCTTTCTAGTTGAACCAATTTAAAAAACCTATCAAACCATAGTAACAAAGGTTAGTTGCTATTTATTAAAAACTTTCCCTTCATTTCGTTATTGATGTAAGTGTTGGAGGGACTGTCTTGGGAACCTCATCTAACTTTAGTCTTTGTGCGTGCTACCATCTAATCGAGCATTTGAGACATTTTCAACTCCATTTTGATTTCTTACCCACGTAGGCTTAAGCTAAGTTGGACTGATATTATTTGATATTAGGAGGGTTCATGTTGTAAGAGCATTATACCATTGACCCGCTTAACAAGTACTATATCTACGACGCTTTGTCCCAACCCATAACACTTTCAATCATGACGGACAAAAGCATCCGAAGCTGTATCCTCGGTAGGTGAAAACATCTCAATTTTCAACATATCTTTCGTCTTCGAAGCGTAATATATTCTTTGAGAATAAAAGTATCTAAAACCTTTGATGTGTCCTTCGTAAACAAAAGCATCGTAACATCAAACAACCAACAACCTAACTCACTGAATGGATTCAAAGAACTTTGAAAAGAAGCTTATTAGAATACTAAGTAAAATTGGGATGTAAAATTGTCAAAAGCCAAATAAATAAATAAATTTATTTATTTATAGTCATCACAATTTACGTATATATTATTTATTTCAGCAAAAACAAAAGCAAAAAAAGTTGGCATGTCAACCAAAACCACCGTCCTATCGCTCCTCGCGTCTCCCTCTATTTAAGAGACAACTGCCCCGCCACGGCTGCTGCTTCGTTCTGTTCGTATCGGAGAAACTAGGGTTAGGGTTTCTTGGGTTGAGATCGGGATTCAATGGCGACGGCGGCTCAGCAACAAGCGCAAGAGTCGAAGCCGGCGAAGAGGAAGCCGATCTTCACCAAGGTGGACCAGCTCAGGCCGGGCACCGGCGGCCACACCCTCGTCGTGAAGGTCGTCAACTCCACCACGGTGCTCCAGAAGGGCGGCGCTGCCTCCGCCCACCTCCGCCACACCCGGATCGCCGAGTGCCTCGTCGGCGACGAGACCGCCTGCATCGTCTTCACCGCCCGCAACGAACAAGGTGCCCCTCCCCGACCCTTCACTCTTTCTCTATTCACGTCCTCATCTATCTACACGCGACCCGAGGGATTTCGTTGCTTTAGATCTTGTTCGTTCCTTCCTTCCTTTGACGAGCTCAGGAAAGGGTGGCAAAGGAGGTTGGCTAATCTTATAGCATTTGAAGAAAAGGGAGAAAAGTTAAACCTTTTCTTTAGATCTCCAGATTTCGTGAGCAACTTGTGATCTGTTGATCCAGTACGCGTATGGCTATCAGAAAAAAGGAAAACATGCGCTGTTGACAGAGTTGGTAGTCATAGATCGTCGTGTGTTGTGATTGTCGTTTACTTTTGCTAAGTTGGTTTGTGAAGCATTTATTTCGGGGCATTAGGTTGAGAACCGCATACACGGAATTAGAAACCACGTTTTTGTCTACCTCACATTGTAGTGGATGGAACAATGGTATTTGCCAAAGACGGACTATCATTTAATCCATCGAAGCCGGTGATTCAACATATCTGCTTTGTAATTCCATGAGTTAGCATCACAACTACAAGCACTTGTGATGTCACTAAGTTTCATAGAGCTTATATATTTCTTGGATCGGATGGAAATTCAAACAACATATCCAGTTGTGTTGTCGAGATACTGAGATATGTCAAAATGAAACTTAAGGAAAAAAATAATGTATAGATAATATGTCCTAGGAGGTCCCTCTGCATGTGAGTTAAGTTGCATGACTTTTATGTGATTGGACTGGTAAACAACATCCAAGCGTATTTCCATGATCTTCATATGTTGGCTGTAAAAGTTGTGAGATTAGTCTTCCATCTAATATTTATTACAAGAACAAGGAAGTGGATGATGCACAAATACTTCTTTGGGAAAGAAATCATAAACCAATTCGTGCACACACAAGTTCAAATTTTATCACAACTTCTGTGCTGTGTCTCTGGTTGCAAGTTTTTGCCCTGTCCTAGATGCTATGGGTTGGCAGTGCCGATGTAAATTAGCCTGCAGAAGGAGCCCACCGGATCATGCTTGTTATTTAATGGAGCATGTCTTTGTGGTCCTGGCTAATTTGCTTTTCTGTTGGAGCCTATAGCTTGCTGCTTAAAAAGTTAGTTGTTTATAAAATCGCACCTACAACATTTAGTTAGTGTTTTTTTTTGCTTAAACTTGATATGGTAGTTGTTTCTTATGCAAATTACTGTTTCAAATTTCTGGATGTCTACTGTAACTACACTAAGGAGATTTTATTTGAGAAATGGTTAGGTAGGTTCCTTCTCTCAGAGTTGTTTATATGACTTTCCCAATCTTAGAGGTGCATGTTTTGAACTTGTATTACTTATATAGACAAAACTAACCATGTTCTACTTTTACTGCTTGCTACTACTTAGTTGATAAATCATGATATGAACGGAGGATTATGTAGATTCCAAGTTGCCAATAGTCAGTTATTGATCCAAAGCTCATTTTAATCTTTTGCTCCTTTAAGTGAAACAAATTGACGTTAATTATTGAGAAACTCTCTGAACGTACAGTTGACTTGCTGACGCCTGGTGCTACTGTCATCCTGCGCAATGCAAAGATAGATATGTTCAAGGGTTGCATGAGGCTGGCTGTTGATAAGTGGGGCCGAGTTGAGGTTACTGAACCTGCTGATTTTGTGGTGAAGGAGGGTAACAATTTATCATTGATCGAGTATGAACTGGTGAACGTCAGCGAAGAGTGATTCGTTGGACAGGATTGTTAGATGAGGAAGCTTTTCTGACTTTACTTTTCATAGATGTTCAACGTATATGTTTTGGTTGGAACAATATCTGGGGTTATACAAAATCTCACCAAGGCTACTTTTTGTTTCTGCATTGGCGCATATCTATCATAATCTGCTGGTATCTGTAATCAGAATGATGGAAGATGGTTGAATTATCAATCATGATGCACATACAACCATCTGCTGTTTTTGGTAGCATATGTTGTTTTAATACTCCTGTTAATTGCTTTACAGTTTCTGTTAAGTGCTTCCCCCTGGATTCTGTTCACCTTAACATTTGGGTTTCTCAGTGCCTGAAAAGGACTATGAAATTTCACCTGAGATGTTCAGTTTTTTCTAGGGTAAACCGACCTACGATGCATGTGACCATTATATGTATATATGACTTTGATGTTATGTCTATTCAATCGAGATGTTTATATCTTTGGTCATGATCTTGTTTTTTCAGCAACAAAATGTTAAATATTTCCACAGAACAAACAGAACGCTCGGTCGAGATGAAATAGCGGCTGATAATGTATGATCCCCACATGCGGAACATCCATCCCATGTGATCAGCCTATCATGTTTCGAAACAACGAGAGCTTGCTATTTGTGATTACTGCTATAATAGGACCTGTGTGTGTATGTAAGCGATCCTGCTATAGCAGCTTCCTTCCATGGATGGTGTTTTGTTTGAGTGGTCCAAGTGCATGTCATTTTTCTCTGGTCTGTAAATTTATCCAAGTTATATTTGTTACAGTGCAGCCACTGTTTCTTCTTCCCCTGATCTTGTTCCTTCATGTTTTTTGGTGTGTTTCATTTCCCAAAGGATCAGCATATACTTTTGGTGTGTTGGACCTCTGAACTTGCCACTTTGTTCTGTAAGGCATGATGAGAAAAGAATAAATCAAATATATGAGTGTGTATGCAAAAGTTAGAAAGAGGGTAATTATAGTATTGCATGCTGATCATTTTGTGCTTTTTTTAAATTCTTTTATAGGAGCAAAGGCAGCATGATTTTGTAAAAGATTTCTTTGGGACTATTTCTCGGTCACCAGAATCTTCAGTAATTCTTCTATCAAAAAAAGGTAAATCCACATTTATTTATTTTTACTGTGTGTGAGGCGGCAGCTGAAATCTCTTTCCTGTGGAGTAGAATATTGATCGAAATCGACTCACAAGAGAGAACGATGTGTTGATCGAAAAGTAGACATTATGCCAAGGATATCGGAGTTGCTGAGGTCAACTGGACGATTGGGCAATAAGCCGCAAGAGAGGACGATGTGTTGAAGAATCGGACGAAGCGTCGATGGACCAACGATATGTCGGACAATATGATTCATGCTTAGTAATAATTGTATAGATTTAAGTGTGTTTTTACATGTGCGGGATTAACTACAATAGTAAGGCATAAAGCAAAATGAAGTCCCGGAGTCAAGAATGCGATTTCGTTGGGAGCTCGGTCTCGGAGTCAAGAATGCGATTTCGTTGGGAGCTCGAGAGTTCGTCGGAAGTCTGGACGTTCGTCTATTATTATTATTTGGGTCACTTAGCTTCACGCAATCAATGGATCGTGTCCGGTTCGATCATCAAATGCGCTAACATCCGGTCTGAGCCGGTCGCCCGGCCAGGATCAGCAAATGACTCGAATCAGGTTAATTCAATTCTTATTGGACCGGGTGGATTCCATGGGATCTCGATGCCTCTCCAACAAGGAAAGAGAAGGAATAAGAGGGAAAGAACCAAGTCCGGACCATAGTAGAAGAGGACGGCCGGCGACAGCGGCAGAAGACGAGGACGGGATGGGGGTGGACTACTACAAGATCCTGGGCGTTGACAGGAACGCCAAGGACGACGACCTCAAGAAGGCCTACCGCAAGCTCGCCATGAGGTGGCACCCCGACAAGAACCCCAACAACAAGAAGGATGCCGAGGCCAAGTTCAAGCAGATCTCCGAGGCCTACGAGGTCTTGCGCGACCGATCCAGTCTAATCTTCCTCCTCCGTGATCCGATCTTGTCTTGTTTGTGTTAGGTCTTGAGCGACCCCCAGAAGCGCGCCGTCTATAACCAGTACGGCGAGGAGGGCCTTAAGGGCCAGGTCCCGTCGCCGGGCGCTGGCGACCCCGGAGGCGGCTCCACCTTCTTCTCCGCCGCTGGAAATGGGCCCGCCTCGTTCAGCTTCAATCCCAGGAGCGCCGACGACATTTTTGCGGAGTTCTTCTGCTACTCCAGCCCCTTCGGTGGCATGGGAAGCGGCGGTAGTGGTGTTAGGGGCGGATCGAGGTTCCCTGGTGGAATGGACGGGATGTTCGGGGATGACTTCTTTGGGTCGGCCTTTGGCGGCGGCCGGGAGGGCGCGTCGATGTACGCTCAGCAGCCGCGCAAGGCCGCGCCGATTGAGAACCGGTTGCCGTGCAGCCTGGAGGACTTGTTTAAAGGGACCGCCAAGAAGATGAAGATTTCGAGGGAAATTGTGGAAGCTAGCAGGTAAATTTCTCCCATTCTTTGGTTGTCGAAGACGTGCCAAAGCTTTTGCTTGCATCCTTTGTCATCATGCTTTTCTAATTAGTGCATGTTTCTTAGGAAGATGAAATTGATCTAACTGTAGTGACTTTTGGTGTTTGCCTCCTTTCTTTCTCTAATTGAAATGTCATGCTTTTAAGTCAATCCAAGAAGATGTGAGAAGTGCAAGTTCATGATTATTTACAGGCAAGTGGATCCATTGGTAAACCAGTAATGGTGTTGTTACTCTTTCTTGAAGAAAGATGATTCTGAATAGCCAGTTTCCTGCATTCTTATGGTCAATGATATTTTATTGTGAATCCGTTGATAACTGTAAGTATCAGCCGTATATCTGCTATGTTAAAGTTGTAGTGTTCATTGTGGGATTGTACTTGTTTGTGAATAGAGTGGGTTTCTTTTATGAGTCTTATAGCCTAATACTCATCAATGAAGCTTTCTGCTTCTATTTGTCTTGAATCAGCTTTGTTTTCGGATGTCTTTTCAAATAAGCAGTGTATTTCATTAGGTCCTATAAATGCTTTCATGTTTACTATCTAAAATAGGTAATCATACTCATATATGATTATAAAAACATGCTTCCACAAAATTATTTGCAATTAATGTCTCTATGTTTGTTTATATTTATCTTGATTTTAATTTAAATTTATGTTATATATATGGCTAACATACTTGTGTAATCAACGATTGCTTTGTTGTGTCTGAAAGGAAGTGGAAAGCACTGTTATATGTTACTTAGCATCAAATCTGCATTTTGATCGAGAGGATATGAGTTCTTTTCCTCAAAGTGTTACTTCTTATATGTTACCTGATACTAGTTGAAAGGATATAATGTGATACTTTTATATTCAAGGTCAAGGTAGCACCTTGACCTCATTGTGGCAGAAATGCAAATAATTGATCTTGTGCAGAATCCTTGGTATATGTTCTCTGAGTTGCTCTCTTTTCTAAAACAACTGCACAAGATGTAAGAACAACCGCACTAGATGTTCTCTGAGTTGCTATCCTAGGTATATGCAAGGATATAATGCTGTTGCCAGCTTTTCTAAAACAAGAGAATGGTAGTTGTAGTAGGAAGCTAATTACTTGGGAAAAGTGTTTTCTGGTTATCAGGTGCTTATATTGTAAAAACTATAGTCATGCACTGTATCTGAACTAGACCGCTCCCTGTACAAGATATAGAGCTGCACCGCACTGTTTTTCCGTGATGCATCTCATTCAGACTTGAACATGTCTTTGAATTAGATATAAAATTAGAAAATGACAGATGCATTTTGAGTTGGTGAGTGGTAAGGCTGAGATTTCCCTTTAAATAAAAGATGTAAAATTAGTGAGTGGAAAATGCTTTTGGGTCTGGTCATAAGGAGCCACGGAGGTCTGGTTGTTCTGGGAACAAAGGTGCTAGTATGGGAAGATTTACAGTTATGGCTCAAGATTGGTACTAGATATCTCTTTGCATAATGTAGAACTGTTGCGCCAAACTTTCTGGTTCGAGTATCGAGAGCCATTGCTGCAATGCTTATTCAAAATTAACTTTCCAGTTGTATTCTCTTCTGGAATTAATTACGTTGGCACTTTCATGACCCCAATTCACACTTTCTTCTGGCAGATTTTTTGGCATTCTCTTCTGGAATTAATCACATTGGCACCTTCATGATCCCAATTCACATTTTCTTCCGTGCTGACCTTGCGATTGAATGGCAGATTTTTTGACTGATGGTTAACTGTTACACATATAGTCTTCCATTAGGCGATCTAGATTAACATTCTGGTCACTCTACAGGCTCAACACTGCTTATTTTAATTTTCATTTGAATATTTTGATATTTGTTATGTTAATATATTTCTTACTCCTGTGTGATGCAGGAAAACAATGACAGTGGAAGAAATTCTGACAATTAATATAAAGCCAGGTTGGAAAAAGGGTACAAAAATTACTTTCCCAGAAAAAGGAAATGAAGCTCCCTATGTTATTCCTGCAGATATAGTCTTCATCATTGATGAAAAGCCACATGATGTCTTCACGAGGGAGGGAAATGATCTGATCGTGACACTCAAAATCTCTTTGGTCGAGGCTCTGACTGGATATACTGTTCATTTGACGACACTCGATGGTCGCAGCCTCACTATCCCCATAAACTCCATTCATCCTGGTTACGAGGAGGTGGTCCATCGAGAGGGTATGCCAGTTCCAAAAGATCCCTCCAGGAAAGGAAATCTTCGGATCAAATTCAACATAAAGTTCCCGACACAGTTGACGCATGAACAGAAGGCTGGGATCAAACGTCTGTTGGCTCAATAAGAAGGGATATAGCGATGCTGCTCGAAGTCTAGTGCTGAGAATATATGCTAGGGGAAGCTCAAAAGCTTGATTGGCTTTGAATCAATGTTTTTTTGTAACTTAATTTCGAAATTATTTGAATACCCTGATGAATCAAAAGCTAGTGCATCTTCTTCTGTTTTTTATTCTTTTTTCATATTTACTATTGGGAAAACTTTCTCTCTTTTTGATGAGTCTAATTTCGTCAGTTTGTTTTATCCTTTGTCAAAGCTATATGTAATTGTTCATGAATAAGAAGCTATATGTGATTCTCCTTATCTTTGCGCAAGTTCATAAGGAGAATCACATATCTTTGCGCAAGTTCATAAAACTTGATCCTTGTTTTTTTTTTTTTTTGGTCTCCTCGAAGACATCCGATAAAAAAGCTATTTTTTTAATGAATTTTATATATTTATAAAAATATTCTCATCTCAGTTGTACATAATTTTTAAGTTGCTTACTTTTTCATCACTTTTGTGCTCAGAAATTTTGTTACAAAGGTAAGTGATTAAGATGTGATTGGATCTTAGGATTCTACTACTAAGTTATTCTCACTGTAAAAATGTAAATGCATTTTGAGTGGCGGATATATACTCATGATCTTCTCTCTTCCATCTTTCCTTGATGTATATTAAGTAGAGGGCAACTCCTCCGACCACAGGTTACCTCTGGTTAAAGATTACATAACCCCAACAGAATGCTTATCTCAATACAGTAAATGAACACCATACAGTAAAGAAACTACTTAACGACGAAAAACTTTGTACATGTTTCCACATTTATCATCAATCATTACACCTAAGCCAGACTTCCATATTTTACGAGTGCTTGGTTTCCATCTCATATTGGAATTTGGTAACCACATCCATAAGATGCAGTCCTAGCAAACTTGGGTAACACTATATGCACAACTCAATTAACAGCATTAAAAATTGACTCTATAGACAGAAAATAAACAGTGCCCACAAATCATATGGCTTCTCAGAAAGAGAATGGATTTCTTTCAAGTTCGGGTTCTTCTGTTTGAACAGCTATGCACCGAATCCATGTTCCACAAGCTCCTGTTTATGTTTCAGAGCAGTGAACTTCATGTAATTTTCAGATTCAGTTTCCTGAATTTCTTGGCTCCGCAAAACGTGAATCTTTCCCTTTGTACGGACCATCACCTTATGAGGAAACATACTTCAGCGGGCTGGTAGTACTCTTGGATCGTTTCGCACCTCTTGCCTGATCTTTGCCATCTTCAATGTTTTCCATAGAGCCCGTACCAAACTCATCGTCTCTAGAACGTTTATGATGAGAAACAGTTCTGAGTTTGCTGTCGAGTGCAGTCTCGACTAGAAGTATAGATGTCAGATCTTGGTGGAGCTTATCCAGTTTGCCTTGAGTAGCTTGTAGCTGTAACGACATGACCTCCGCTCTACAGTTGGCCTCAGCTTGAGCAGCACGTTCCGTGGCCAAAAGGCTCTCAAATACATGGACTGTGCTGGATCTTTGTTCATTACTCTGACACAACAAATCCTCAATTGCTTGCTCTCGTTCCTCAACTCTTCTCTCAAGTGATGAAACCTTCAACAAGGCATCAGACTGATGCAGCCTCTCTATTTCATCCGTCAACTTTGCTTTCTCGTGCTCCAAGCTATCAATTTTCTTTTCAACTCTTTCAATCACTGCCAATCGTTCAAGTGCAAGTCGTTGTGCTTCACTTTTGTCCTTTTGGATAATAACTAATTCAGCCCGCGCAGCATCAGCCAACTCAATTGCCATCTTTGCACCTCTTTCAGCATATTTGATCCGTTCTTCTGTTTCATCAAATTTTTTTATTTCAGCTAGGAACTTCTCTTCAAGATGTTCCTTTTCTTGTTCCAGAATTTTGCTTTGGTTCTCATGTGATTGAGCCATCACCTTCATAGAATCCACTTTCTCAAGCAATTCTTTGATTTCATTCCTCAAGCCCAAATGTTCTGATTTATGATGTGCTACTTTTGATTCCACATCCTACAAATACAAAGTGCACCATCGTCTATGTTATCAGTAACTGTATCATAAACCTTAGTCAAAAGAAATGAGATCCTTGAGTGTGAAATTACCTCCAATTGCGTACCCATGGTACCAATGAGGCTCTCAGTGTTCTCCAGTTTTGCATTCAAGTTCTTGATTTCCTCTTCCTATTGCATCCAATAGATGTTGAATCAAGCTTCTGATGAAAGAATCATGAAACAATATATAAGCAAAAAAAACATTAACCTTTTCCAGCAACTCAGTGCCCCATTCTTCTCTTATCACATCTTCCCTTTCTAGTGCCTTGTCGTTAGCCCATTCCTGCACTAATCCTGACCTCTCCAGACCTGCTTTAGCTTCTCCAGCAGCAATGTCATATTTCTGTTTCCACTCCAATGCCTCTTCTTGAGCAGATATTACCTGTTCATGAGCAACAGCGAATCTCCCCTCGGTAACAGTGTAACTAGATTCAAGAATTGTTTTTTGAGCATAGAATTTCTCTTTTTCTCTTTGCAACTCCAAATCACGTTGATCATACTTATTTCTCCAATCAGAGGACTCACGTCTAACATCATCAAGATCCTTGGACAGACAAATACAGCACTCCTCTATCGTGCTGCATTTGCTTTTCAAGTTCACAATACGAGAACTTAGATCTTCAGACATTCTTTTCTTATCAATGATCGCATCCTCATAACGCTTCATATATTCAGATCTGTGCTTTTCATTTGCTGTAAGTTGCTTCTTCAGCAGTCCCAATTTGTCTTCATTTGAACAGCATTTCAATGCAAGAATACCCCTCTCTGAATCAGTTTGATGTAATTGCTTCTCAAAAACATCCTTGATGGGTCCTTCCAAACTGCAAGACAAAGAAGCAAAACTAGAAGATAAAAGCTTGGAAAACAAAACAATGTCAACCCAGAAAAGCTTGCCAATTATGGAACCACCAAAACAGGTCAAAAAGTTCTACACATAAAGAACTCTTTCATAAATTCATATAAAGGGTTAATTGGACAGCCATGAAGCGGCTGGGACACAACCCACCAGACTGACATTGATTTAAATCGATGTTATAGCTGCTCCAAACTGAGCAACTTATGAAATCTCTAGCAACCAATAATTGCTATATCAGAGTAAAAGAATGCAACGTGCAAAAAACAACAACTAACCACTCAAATAAGAAGGTAGCCAATGTCTTCCATTTGCTTGGACCATGTGAAGATGATTCATACTCAGAGATCAGATCATTCAGAACCTGATGAAATTTCAATAATATTGAGGTCTTAGGTACATATGATACAATAAATTAAACCATGCAGAATGTGTCTATCAGTGTAAAAATTGATCATGTGGTGAGAGAAAAAAAGAGAAAAATAAAGGGAAAGGCAGCTAGGCAACTAGAAGGGATGTAATAGACTGATATACAATCCAAATGACAGATAATGACTTCAATGACTGCATTGTATTATTTGGTGCAGTATGTCAACAAGTGATGCATATAAGAGCTCTCGATATGCCCATATAACCCTACTACAACCCTACTTTAGAGTGTTTAGAGATTTATAATCACTTGAGCAGTCTAATTGCGACCTTGGATTTAAAAATTACTGGTTTAAAATTCTTAAATGCAATTAGCAAAGAATGAAATTTCGACCATGTTGTATTTCCTTTCATAGTCGTATCTAAAATTCATAATTAAACTTTCAGATAAACATAATGGATCCTTCATATCGTTTCAAATTAAAATACAAAATTTGTCTGCATTGTTAAAAAATCAAGCTAGTAGATCAAATGTAAGCATCATCAAGCATATAACCTCCACTTCCCAATTCCTCTGCCTATATTACCTAAGCACATAAATTACAGCGAACAATGACCAATACTCCTAAACTAGCTCATTATTAATTTGCAACTTTGGTACTTATATGCTCACCTTAATCACCCTGTCAACTCTAGCATCAGCATCATGACAAGCTTGTCTCAAGTTGTTTTCCATACTTCTCACGGTATTTGAGCATCTCTTATCGGCCTCCAAAAAGGCTGTCCTCTTGTAGTCCTGCAAAAGCATTCATCAGAATTAGTACCTAGCATGACAACCAATTTTTATATATTAATATATAAATGCATGCAGATGCCAGATACAAATGTGATTAGCAGGTTTAGGGTCTCCTGACCACATCAGCAAATTTCTGGTTAGATCATCCAAAACATTTGTACAAACATGATAAATTTCTAATTTAAAAAACTTGGTGATTGGATTAAGTTATGGCCAAGATTTCCAACGGATTACAATCTCACTCAGCCGATTATCCTAAATCTCAGAAATTTCAGCTGGCATGTTTTCTTGAATTTAGCTGAAAATTAATACATCCATTTACTCCATGTCTTTCTTACATCCATTAGATGTTTTAAGGTGTCACAGCTTTAATGTGTTAGAGCTTCTACTTTTCCTATGCCACATGATATAGCATACAAGAAGCTCATCTCATCTACTGCCAAAAATAAAAGTATTTAAGGACTTTAATACTTAATCTATTAATTTTCTAAATCATGCTGAAGTAATCTCAATGAGGAAGCTTCGTGATTTCTCTATGTTTTACGTGTGATCAGCAGTTATTCTATTTAAGCTTTGCTGAGCATAATAATGACAAACAATCTTGAAAAGATGCAAGCTCTAAACCAACCAATACATTTGACCTTGTTCTTTGTGGGAAAGGACATCCAAAATGAAACAGAGCCAATTCTATCAAAGGCTTTCTTAAACACAGCTTAAAATTTTAAGCCCAATACATGTTCCTTGACTACTCCAAGACTACAAAAGTTTGAGTCCCTTCTTTCATAGATCTTTCACTCTCTGTATTCAAATAGGTCCAACAAGTAAAAGGATCTCAAAAGTCATAAAATGTATGAAATTTATGAGGCTTCAGACCCTTTTCCCAAACCTATAAAGCTTGCTCTAGGAAGGCAAAACACTGGGAGAAAAATTGTGGTGTATTTTGCTACTTGTTTCCAGCATGGAAAATACTGAACTGCACCGGAGGCAGATACCAGCACAACACTCCTTATGTCGAACTAGCACCAAAGATGTAGGGAAATGACATGGGCTGGGCATTTCTCATGGTAGTCTGCACGATGATACTGTGCTTTAAGCAATGTGGACAATACAATCAAAAGAGAACAGACATATGTTTGTGATTCTATAAACAACAATATACCTATAACAGATGCCAATGATCATATCCGGATTAAATCTGGCACATACCTCAAATGTCTTTCTGAAGAAGTTCTTAAGAAGTTTCTCATAATTTAATCGTGCTGAACCAGCACCCACGGCACAAGTATTAAAGGCAGCAAGTGATTTGTGAACAGCATCTTCATGTACTTTTCTGAGAATAGCCTGTAGACGAAGTTAGCACCCATGAAAGTCCAAAAAAAAGTTGTCATCCATTTATCATCTATGGTGTCACATCACCTCATCAGCTGGCCTAGTGCGATCAAAAGATGACAAGTAAATCCCAGTCGCAAAGTCATATGCCTTTCTGCATTCCAACTCTTCAACACTCTGTAGTCAAACAATACAAAAAAATAACAGTTTAAGAAAAGTGAAAAATGTATGCCTGAAATTCTAATCATTCATTAGCTACTAACTATCATGAGGGCATACTATCACAGAACTTGAAAACCAAAACAGTAAAGAAATTTGCTAATACCAAGCAGAGTAGGACATTAACGTTTCACTTCCAAAAATAGAAATTCAGAACATAAACAACTAAATATGCCTACATAGCCTAGTGTTAAATCCTCAAAAACAAACTAAATCACTATGCAAACATTTTGACTGGATTATGTAATAATAATATAAGCATGTTAAATAATTTATGTGATGTGAAATCCAAGTATCATGATGGATTTGTTGTTACCGTGTGTAGTTGTGGTTGCAAAAACCTAGCCATAAAGAAACATGATATTTAACTTAACCATGCAATGAAACAACTCCAATATGCTAAAGATTGACTTAAGGGAAAGGAATGACACTTAGTGGTATACCTCTTGCCACAGGTTGTATGTACTGGTGCAAGTGGTAAAGATTGACTTGAAGAAACATGATATTTATCTTAATCATGCAATAAAACAACTCCAATATGTTAAAGATTGACTTAAGGGAAAGGAATGACAATTAGTGGTATACCTCTTGTCACAGGTTGTATGTACTGGTGCAAGTGAGAACCAACTTGCGGACAACCAATATACTAAGAACCAAGCAGACCAAGTTTTGATGTTTTAACCAATCTTAATCAACTTTATCAAGACAAACTTAAAATCGACTCTCTTTTTAATATGTCAAAACAGGTCTAACATGGTAGATCACGACCATTAAATCGTGCAGGATCCTACCTTGAAACCCTTGTGCGCACACCTTCTCTCAGGCACAGGTGCTGGAGGAAAAAGAGAAAGAAGTGCACTAGAAAAGGATAAGGAATAGGAGGAAGCAAAGTGGAAGCAGGAAAGGTAAATTCTGATGCATTAGTTGATACGACTAAATGGACTCACCACTAAACTATGAGATATAAAGTATGGCTTGCTTTGCCTAGGTTATTAGGCTAGTATACTACAAAAAGCTAATTTGGAAATTGGTACCTAAGCAAATATAAGACACCCGATGTATGGATTAACAGATCTAAATAGGAAGTACCTACAATGGATGGTGCAAGGGGCAAGATCAACATGGAGCCACCAATGTGGTTCACAAGTCTTTCAGACCACCAACAAGAGATTAGGGAAGGGCTATATATTTCACATGTGGATCCTAATGAGAATGTCACGAATTTGAGTCAGGAGATTGAGAGGATCAATTAATCCATCATCAAGAATCAATGTTAGGATCAAAATATAAGACTAGAAAGGGTTAATATGCATGTCTTGAGCATAAGCATTTCGGTATGTGTTTGAAACTTGTTTTGTCTGGATCAATTGGCTATTATATCTTATCAAGTTGTGACAGAAGTGATGATCCCAAAAGATTTTATAATTGCTCCCTTCAAATGGGCTCAAAGCATAAAAATGGCTGCCACAAACACACTGCCATTCTATTCAAAGTTTCAAACCAAAGAAAGTTTGCTAGATTGATCAGTGATAAATACCTTTGAGATGACGAGCCTCAAAATATTTGTTTCAGAATTACAATAATTTTCATTTACATTAGGATAATTGCACAAGGCAATTTTCTAGTAATCATTCTTAAGAAGTCTAGCTCCAAGATTGCATGAAAATTCTGTTTTGAGCCAACAACATTATTGCAATCGAAGGAACCTAGAATGCGGTGGGTCAATGTCACAGCCTTACCTTCAAATATAGAGACTGTCTCAGATCATGATGGAGCCATTGTACAAAGGTCCACCCTCAAATGTTAATAGTTTGTTATGGTCTTGATATTTTGAAAGTTGTAAATATAACAATTGCTTTTTGCAAAGTTTTGTACTGTTCACACTAACTGACCAACTTCATAAGAGAAGAACTGCTTATAATATTTGGTGATGTCAATGACACCCTAGAGAGGTATTTCATCTTGTTGTTTGTAAGTTGAACTGTGTGGCATAAGCTCAACAGGTTGATTATAGAATGTGAACAAAATAGACGATATAATCAAGGTTTGATTTGATTGAGTTTGGACAGTTTGGTTTCCAAGTAAAAACATGGTTTGATTTGAAGAACTCACAAACCAGCTTAATAAGTTTTTGAATCCCTATAAACAAGGCCCATGAACACACACAGCCTGCAAGAGCATATGAATATTAACAGATCCATTAAGGTTCTACAATCTGATAGGTCAAGCATCATGACATACAAACAAATGCACAAAAGAACAAGAACAAGAAGACACATCTCAAGCCATTGTCCACAAAAGAGTAAACTATATCATAATCATATGAGTATGTAAATATTGACAACTTGATAAACCTGCCATGAGGAGGATATCGTAGGGACAGCCCCATTGTTGATAGCATCCAGAAACAATTGTGTGATGCCAGCAAGAACAGGACCTGTCATGACAATGTCCCCTACTTGTTTAGGCCTGGTTCGCTCGAAAACAAAATTCATCAATGCATCAAGGCCTGATCTGAATTCTTGTCTTAATCTTGCTACCTGCATGACGAAGAGAGTATATTCTGAATAAGTAAATAAAGGTTGGAAAAGCTAATATGATCAATGATTAAAAAAGAAAAATTAAAAGGCAAGTCTAATATCCTCACAGGAACTTGATCAAGGCGTTGGAGATCATTTTCATCATTTAATGGCCTCACAAGTGTCAAGCACTCTCTTTCCGGAAAAAGAGCACAAATTGACTCCCGAATCTGTCAGTGTTTCATGAAATAGAACAGTAACCAATATGATAATATGTAACTGTTACATGTAAGAAATTTGGAATCACTCCCAAAAGAAAGTTGTTATTAGCTAGCTAAGTAGCAAAGTTGAATGTCTCCAAGAGCACTAAGCAAAATACCTCATTCTTTGCCAATACATCTTTTCCTCCACCCTGCATGGGCCTTAAGGCCAACTCTAGGTAATCACGTGGAGTAATTTTGTTGTTATCCTCAGACAAATCCAGATAGAAGTCCTAGAAATCATAGGGTCATCCACGGTAATCAATATGAGTGGTCAATCACTTCACAAACCTAAGCAAAATCTCAGTCTCAATAAGCAGTAAAAATGATATAATTAGCTTGGTAGGCAGAATCACCCTCAGAAGCCAGACAAACATCGGTGAAAATTGACCAAGTTCAGATACCATAGACATTCTGTCAGTTGCTCTAACACGGATATGTTTAGTCATCTCAGTAACAAGAGATAATCGATCAAGTGCAGCCTCATCTATGCCACCCATCTGAAGGAGATAAAACAGGAAATACAGAAAACAAACAATTAGTAATTTCTTATTTGAGAGGCTGTGCTGATAACAAATTTGGTGTGAGCTAAACAGGATTAAATGAATGCATAAGATCTCCAACTCATAATCTCCACCTTTTCCATGACCACGAGCAAACTGAAACTCCAGAAAAGGAATCTGTACCTGGTTATAGATGAATAGGCTTGACAAGAGAACAGCTAAGGAGAATATCTGAATGCTGTATGTTCCCTGTAAAAGAAGGACGAGGAAGACACCACTTTAGACACTTTGAAATGATTGCTGAAGAGCATGATGACATAACATATTAGATAGGAAATAGCAACTATAGCATTTAAATTGACATTTACCATAAAGTATAGGAAATAGGAATTATAGTTTTTAAGTTGACAATGCACATAAAGTATAATGCATCACACAAATATTCTACTACAGGCTTTAGTGAAGGAACACAAAGAAATCATTCATAACATGCATTGCTCATATAGTCCAGTGCAGGATCAAATTACAAGACAAGTCCTGATTAGGGTAAAACATGAGCAAGAATCTAAAGCAAACAAAAAAAATAAATTTCAGTGTTCCCATCATAAAAATGATACACTTGTGCAGGTGCTTCAACAACAATGAGAATTAAGCCATAATATCCCAATTATTTGGGGTTGGCTACATAGAATTGTTGCCACCACATTGAGCTCTATATAGAATAATATACTTAGATAAATTAAGAGAATTCAAATCTTTATTTACAAAATCATTTAAAATAGTCTTCCGTATCTCCTTCTACCTCTTCTCGCTCTGCAAGTATTAATTATTTCACCTATCTTAACTATAGCATCTATAAATCTCCTTATTGCATGTACATACTATCTTAAGTCATTGTTCCTCATTTTATCTTTGATCCTATAAATATAGTTAAATCTGATTGTTTATAAATGAAAACATTTCCTTTTATATCTTCTCCATACATTTATCTTTTCATTCTTAGTGATATAAAAAAATTTATAGTTATTGATTTTTAACTGTCTAACACGCAAATCCATAAAGCATTAATATCCTAACAGCTAACTTATAAAATGTTTCTCTTGACCTAAGAGGTACCTATTGATCACACAAAAACTTCTGATGCCTCTCCACTTTAACCTCATTTTATCTTCATCAATCTTTTCATCTTCTTGAATGATCCAAGATACCTAGAAGTTTTACTTATTTGAACTTTTTGTCTATCCAATTTAACTATATCCCCAGTTCTGTTAGTATTCAACTTTGGTCAATATTAATTCATCTCATGCATACAAATAATCAGGATACACCAAGGGGCAACGACACTGATTTCATATGATAACTATATCCTCGTATAATGCCAGTGAATTCTTGACATGGCAAGCATGGCATAGAAGCACATACACAATATGTTACTAAAACCCAAGGCCTGCCATACCGAAGCGTACCGCCCATACCGGACGATATGTACCGGTCCGACAGGTTACCGGTACGCGGACCGCCCGGTACCGCTACAGTGTTGCAGTATTATACTGTAGCACTACTACAATGCTGCAGTATAATACTGTAGCACTGCTACAGTATGAAAAAAGTATAAAATTATTCGGTACACCAGGGTGTACCGCTCGGTACGCCCTGATATACCGCCCGGTACACCGGTACCGTACCGTACCGAGCCCAAGTCGAAATGCCGGTACGGTACTGTACGACGAACCTTGCTAAAACCCAGAGATTTATATTTCGCTAAACAGTATGTACCAATCTGATAGCATATCCTATCATGAACCCACCTATTTTAAGCAGTTTGATACTATCATTTTTTTATTAAAATGTGTTTTTTTTTATGCCTCGTCACCTAGGACTCGCAACTCGTAAGGTTCCTCTCCTCTGTCAATGGCTCGACTGTCGCTGTTGCCTGCCACCCACATGCTCACTACCCCAGTCGGCCTCGTCTATGGTACATCTACTACTCTTCTTCTTCTCTTCTTCCTCCTATTCTTCTTCCTTCACCAACTCTTCCTTCTTCATTCTCCATTATTCTTCTTCCTTCTTCTTCTTCCCCTTCCCCAACAGAATGATATTATGGTACATTCTGACATGTCATGTGTCTTTACACTAGAATGTATTGGACTTGGACTACCTGAAATTGAAAACCTTGCTTCAACCTAAGTTCCAAATCACTAACATGCGCTCAAATTATTCTGATTAGCTTTTTTAGATCAAACAATATGAGAATTGTCCTCTAGAACCCAAGCCAACATAATAGTAAGAAATCCTTTACGATTATAGTATGAACCATGATACGTTAAAAAAAAGTAAAAAACTATAATTATCTAAGAGAATTACAAGCTACAATGTATGAACATTATTGATTTCAAGTTCATAGGCTTATCAGGGATGATATTGAATATATATGTTGTGATATTTAATCATAAAAATTGATTGGTTAGAGACAAATAACATGATCAAGTTAGATTATATTATGTACTGGATCAGCCATCCACAATCAACCTAAATGTCATCATACCAAATTCCTAATTGTAATTAAAGGATCAGATATATCATTCATCCAAATTAAGCATCAAACATAAAGGATTTTGATAATGACTACAAATTCAAAATGTGCATACTTCTGGTAGTGACAATTTCACCAGTCAAAATATTTTGGTCCTTACATGTTTAATCTGTTACAAGAGTGTTATATTATATATATACACACATATATCCATTAGTTTCCCACTGTTTAGTCAAATAAGTTTCTGACTCTGATGTACTTACAACATACATTAGTGAGCAAAATATTTAACTATGATATTCACAAAAGACCCTTGTAACTAACATGCTGGTTACACTTTGGCAAAGATTCAAAATTTAATGTTAAGGTCCTCAAAGTTGTTGCAAGCAGCAAGATCAAATATTAATGCATTGATACACATCACTCAAAATGAAAAGGAATATTACCAAATAAAATAAATTTTGATACGCATGTTGCAAAAGTAAAGCACTAAATCATAAAGATGAGAAGCAAAAAGAAGAATTTAAGTTAATATTGAAAATGATGTGCATAATTTAGTAGACACAATTCAGGCAAACTTATTAACAGAACATTATAGTTCCAAAAACATGATCCAATTTCTTTGATAACTGACCCAAAAAGATCACAAATTTATTGTAACTTGAACCATACATTTGGATATTAACATATTTAGCCAAAGAATCTTCAAGTGAAATTCTTGATACACTCAAAGATAACGTTTAGTTTAGAAACCATTTCATTGTTCTCTTTTTTGCATTGCCCTTTATTCCTAGCATGAACTAAGTTAACTCTAGATTTTTATTAAAATGATTTCTTGCTACTTATGAGATGTCTGCTACGGGATTAATAACAACCAGAAGAACAAGAGATACAGTATCAAAGAGAGATAGATCTTATTAGAAAACATTCACAATATTCATTCCAAACTTATCAAGAAGTATAAAACATGGTTCATCAACATTGAATAGACTATTAGTATTAGTGCAGAAAAGATTGAAAAAGTTATCATCATATCAGTTTATTGTCTAATACAAGTTGCAACTCACTAGACATTTACCAGTATTTAAACATAAATGATGTCCATTTTTGAAAAAGACAACAACTTTTAATAATGAACATGAAACTGGTTGACATTTTTGAATGGCAACCAATCAATATCCAAGAAGAGATGGTTAACTAGCTTAATTAATTTTTTAACCCAACAGATGAAGCATGACATGTTAGTTACCAATCTATAGATTCATTTAAAACCAAATTAAGTTGGTAAATAAATACCAGCAAAACCTAAGGATTATCATTCCTACTAAATAATGTGAACATACCTACCATATGGATTATATGAAGCTGCAGTGCAAGTGAAAATTTAGGAAAAAATGTGTCTGTTGATGGCAAGAGCATGTACATATTTTACATTGTCCGTAACTTTACATACATATACACATGAATGATTATCAAACTAAGGCATGTAATGTTAACAAAGAACCAACAGTTTCTGACCGTTTGATCATAAGCATCAATTCCTTCACTATCCAGCAATAGAAGATTATATTCAGTTCCATCAATAGCAGTTCTCTTTAAAGGTGCACTCCACATCCAAAGTCCCTTGGTACATGGTCGATGAGTTGAGGCTACTTGGAATCCACAGCTCCTTCCTAATAGCTACCAAATTTCAAAGATGGAAATACATGTCAAAAGTGATATAGACAATCCAGAACATATGATTTTATGCTGTATTTATGATGGCAAAGAAACAAAAACTTAAGATGACGCCGAAGTAAGATAACTTGACCAATCAATCTAACCAAGAAGTTATAGTGACAACATTGCAACCTGTTGTGAGAATACTCATTTTAACCTCTGAACCCTCTTGATAGAGATTGGTTTCAAGGTGTAAAAAGTTGTAAGAATACATCAAGATGATCTTTATGATATAATGTGTAGGATCTATGAAAATGAAAGCTGATGGGGCATCATCAGATAAAACACAACAACAAATACGAGCACAAATTATGTTATCAAGTAACAATTAACAACAACGGCAAAGTCACAAGTCTCAACTATTTATGGTCTATGGATCTTTTGCCCCCCATTGAGATATCTAAAAAGCCATATATTAGGTTAAGAGTATTTAAATCTTTATTTATAGTTTCTATTAAGGTCTTTTTTGGTCTTCTTCTACCTCTTCTCGTACTACTAACGGTAATCATTTCATCTCTTCTAACTCCTACATTTGTAGGTCTCCTAAGCACATCTTCATATTATCTTAAATGATTCTCTTTCATTTTATCGACTATAGAAGATATATTTAATTATTCATGAATAAAAATATTTGTTTTATCTTTGCTAGCAACTCCGTGCATCCACCTTAATATTTTCATCTCAGCAACACATTTTTTATATATGTTATTTATTAACTACTCAACACTCAGATCTGTAATTAATTATTGATCTATAACTATCTTATATTTTTTTCTAATCTCAAAGATACCAGATAATCACACAAGACTTCTGACATCCCTCACTATTTTAATCATCTTGTTTTTACTTTATGAATGATATCATCATTAATCTCTTTATTTTGTTGAATAATTGATCGAGATACCTAAAGTTTTTAGTTAAAGGAATATTCTCCTATCTAGTGTATTTCTAGTATTACGTAAATTGCAACTCATATATTCAATTTTAATCATGCTTAATATTAAACCTTTAGTTTCTAAAGATTATCTTCATAACATAACTTTAGAATTAAATCTATTTAGACTCTCATCAACTAAGATAATATCATTAGCAAATAACATAATCCAAGGAGGTCTATCTACACGTGACTCATAAGTTCATATAATATCGATGTGAAAAAGGTAAGGAATTAATGTGGATCCTTGATGAACCTCGATGTTACTAAATGAAAAAGAAATCTTATAAATTATCCTTAATATTGATATATTACAACAAACCCCTTTGACAAATCAATCCCAACATGCCGATAACAACAATCCACTTCTCTGAAACTGTTAAATTCACTAGTTCAATGATGATACCAAATGTCACTTGAATGGGTGCCAATCCTATGCGGCAATAATTTAATTGATAAATAACTCATATATAAAGGGGGCAAGGCATTGGTAAGGATTATTTTGACTAATTCATTTTCTTGCAAAAGACTTTTTTTTTTCTATTTCTTGTACTCATTACGACTTGAGCCTCAAAGAGGGACCACCTAAATTGATTTCCTGTAATCCTTTTCCTTGGTATGGAAATTGCTTTGGAGGTTCCAGTAAAGTGGCATGCAAAACCTATAAAGTAAGGCCCTAGTTGGATCTTACAGCCCAATAAGGAAGGATAACCAAGTCTGATCTGAATTAATATCATATGTGATCTTCAAGTCTTTTTGGCATGTTTTGTGATCTCTGTGTATGGAAATATCAACTGAAAAAAGGGAAGACTCAGACCATGGTTCAGTGTGCTACCGAGTCTACACAATATCGTTAGAAAAATTCCAAGTATCATGATGTACACAACTTTGTTGCAAAATTCAAGTATCGTTAGCAAAATTTAGACTACATAGAAAGTAAATTTCATTCAAGATCAGAACTTCATTGCATATCGGAAATTGTTTCACCCACCCAATGATCCACGGACACCATAATCGATGATCATTAGTAGCCGATTGGCAGAACTCCTTGAAGAGTTTTTGAGTAAAAAGAAAGATAGCAAGCAGACTCCCCAGATGTCAACTACTACTAAACCCTACTCCGCAATATGAATGTATTCAGTGCAATTTTTATTTTTCACAAAAAGAAGCCTGAGCCTTGCATAATTCTCTTCGCGAGAACGAATGAGACAAATGCCGATCAACAAAATCAACTAAAACTTCAGAGGAAGCACAAGAGATCACATCCCATGACTCCACGAGAAAACGGAGAAAGTGGGGGAGAGGAACCTGATTGAGGACGAAGCTCTTGCCCTGCCGCGCGCGCCCGCAGACGGCGACGACGCCGATGGGGCCCTTGACGAGCTGAAGCGTGGCGACGGCCTCCGGGTCCATCCGGAACTTGCCGTTGTCGTCGCAGTACACCAGCCGCAGGGGCCTGGCCGGGCCGACCGATCCGGGGGTGACGCATGCGGACGCAGCATCGTAAGGGTTAGGGTTAGGATTAGGGCTAGAACGAGGGCCGGATCTGGGGGAGGTGGGGGCGTTCTTGGAAGACGGAGTCGAGGCGGAGCCCCCGCGGAATCGAAGCATTTGCATCATCTCGCTCGGCTATCACTTCCCCCTCTTCCGGAGAAGATTGCGCTCTCTTTTGGCGGACGTATATTTGGCAGCTTTTTATTGCTCGGGGAAGGGAAAGGGAGGAGGCAGAGAAGAAAGTAAATGGAAAGGGAGGGAAGGAAGAGAAGCGAGTTGGACGGGCGCCAGCGGGTTTAAAACGACGGGGAGATGAGCAGAGAAGGATGGTTGAGATTTGTTTACGTGTCCCGCGGAGCCGATGACAGCCGTGAATGAGTCGGTCCGGTCGAGCTGTAAAGGTTTCGTAGGAGTGTTGATAGGGGTTTAATAGTGTTTCCATGTAAATTAGTAATTTAAGTAAATTAGTAAGTGATCGAATAAGTTTTAAGTAATTTATATGTTTTCACAATCCCATCTTATAAATGCTTTTATTATTTTTAAAATATTTTTTTTATAAATAGATATAAATATTCTCTTCATCCTTCTCCTCCTCGGACGAACGAACAATGTCGACAACAAAATTATAGATTATGGAAAAAAATAAAAATATAAGATGCGAGAGTTGTAAATAGTAAATTATAAGAATTATCAGTAGAAGAATGTTCGGGATTAAAGAAATTATTCAGAGGAATTGCAAATATCATAAATTCTTAAAAGTTCGTATCGAATTATAGACTCGTTTCTTCTTTCTTTAAAGAAATCAAAATATTTTTGGTTTCGTATGTACACGAAACCAAAATATTGATGCGATCATGGTATATTATCTTGTACTGTGCATTGATCCTTAGTTGGATTAGTACGTATTGATCGATATTGATATAATTGATACCTTATGTTGGTATATTCGAATGTACCAACACACCCAAAATTTGATTAAAAAAATAAAAAATTAATATTTTCCTCCCAATTTTTTAGTGTATAAGTTAAAATTAAATACAACTAAAATATATAGCTATAAAATGAATATTAATTCAAGGGTATAAGTATCAAAAATTAAAATTCTTATTGTACGATCAATCCTCCATGAAAGAAAGTTACTTTTGAATTACTTATAAAGAAAAAAGAGTTAAGATGTTAAAATATATATTAAAATTCTAATATTTGAGTAAAATAAACTATCGAAATAACATTAATATATACATGCTTCTACTACTAAATTGAATGACAATATTTTATAGCCAATAGATCCATCCTTTAATATTGTATGTAGATTTATCGGACCAAATCTTGAAATCACTTCCAGGATAAATTATATTGGTAAATCATTGTCTCCTTATTATAAACAACAATGTGTCCTAAGAACCTTTGGTTGGTGGGTTACAGCATAAAAGAAGGAATAGGGAGAGATTTTTATAAGCTTAAAAGGGCTCCCAATTGTCGAATCGATGATTGTGGGCTCGAAATGATCAATTTTATAGCTCGATATTGATCAACTCTAATGAGTACTGCATCGGTGCTTATCATCCATTTCATATAATTTTAAAGTATATTTGTGATTGATCTAACTTGAACAACACTCACAACTCTCCTCATGTCTACCGATGAGTGTTTGAGGATGATATTGTTTTTGTTCTTCTTTGTCGACTCTTAATGTTTATTGAAAGAACGAACCATGTACGGAGATAGATGGTTTTTTATATATAATTTTTTTATTAAAAAATATAAAAAGATGAATGTTTTTATAAAAAATTAATTTTTTATATTTTTCATAGAACATCTCTAGTTTTTTAAAAGATGATATTATCCTAGTCTCCGCCCCATCGATCATCACACCTTCATTCACTAGCTACACCTTAGTCATTGTTCGCGTATTACCAAGACATCGTTAAAGGTCCATCGCGAGGCCCTCGCCCTTCGTCTCCACCACGACGCATGTTGTTGCTATCACTTCACTCCTCACCTCCACCTCAAATGCCTCTCGTCATGTCATCTTCGAGGAGAGTATCCTCAAACTCCAAGATTTTGAACTCATTACGTTGAAGGAGCTTGCTTTTGCTTACTTGTACCCTTTGGTGTCACTCAATCAAGGGAACAAAGTAACTAAACAAAGGAGGCATGGACGAAGCCTTGTATGGAGGCCCATGTGGGGAGGAGGAAGGGAAGCCCCATTGTGATCATCTCATTTCCCTTCGCTAAGGTCGATAATTGTTATACATATGGAGGGCTCAACGACCAACATGGCAGAAGGCATGTGGGGGGTAGATGTAGCACCATGGTTGTCTCCTTGCCCTCAGCCTCGTCCCCCACCTCAATTCCTTCGAGCAATGGCAAGGCCTTGCAATAAAACAAAGATAGTTACATAATGATGGTGGTCGATAAGACAAAGGGTCAAAGTAATATCATCTTTTACAAAATAAAGAGTATTTTACCCAAAATAATAATAATAACTTTTTTTTGAAAAATTTATCCATAATAGATCATCGCCCAACACAATCATTGAATTAATATTCTAATTATGTTAGCTCACAAAAGAGCCCCATTATCCTCATGCACTTATAGATTTGTTTAATTATTATTATTATTATTATATATTTTTATCATTCTTTTACTGGTTAATTATATATTAACCCATATAGTTAGACTTATACATATTGGTCTCTATACTTAAAAAATTTTCATTGAAATCTCGATAGTTATGAAAGTGAAACATTTAATCCATCTATCCTAACAGACAAAAAAGTAAGAGATGAGGGTCGCTTTGCATTTGCATCAACATCGACGCAGTTACCGAGTGATCATTTTGCCGCTCTACATTTGCATCAGTGTTGATTTAGATGTCGAGTGGTTTTTTCATCTCTCGATGACTACGTCAATACCGATATATATGCATGTCCACGTCATTCGACGATTGTATTGACATTGATGCAGATACAAAACAACCTTCACCTTTTGCCATTACTCTTCTTATCCACAATAATCACTTGTGGTCTTAAACGGTATTGTCATCCGCCATCATCGATGTCGTCCGTCATCCTTAATCGGAATGTTAAATTTATTTTTTTATTTATTATTTTATATTTTTATCAATAAAATCGATGGTATTAGAATAAATAAAAATAGATGCATAATTATAATGGATTCTAATATAATTTTTAAAATTAAAAATCAAAATATTAAGAGGTCTAACTCGGCTAATATGTAAATAACCCTACTTTCGCTTACAGTCCCACCGGGAATGAAAGCAGCTATTCTCGTCCTTACGAGGAATAGTTGTCTAAATAGGTAGTCCCAGCGGGAGAAGAGGTCTTCCGTTTGCGGAGGCGACCGATCACATTCTCACCATTGAGCCGGCGTTGGCGATCTCTTCTTCTGTCTCACCTCCCGCCGCTCGGCCGCAGCCATGCCCGTGCCCTTGTCCAAGCCCCTCCCCAGTCGCAACGCCGCAGCGACGCCGTCCCTGTCCTCCTCGCTCAGCTGCCGCCTCTGGACGAGTGGCAGCTTCAAGGGCGGCCAATCCCCGATGTTTTCCGCAGTCCCTGGAGGGAGGCGGAAAGGCGTCGCCTTTGAGGCGGCGGAGCCGTCTTCCCCCAAGGTCACCTGCATCGCCCAGGTGCTGGTCAAAGGCAAGAAAAAGGCCAAGGCCACGGCGTGGGGGAGCCGGAGGGTGGGGAGCTTTCGGAGGAAGGAGAACGTCGGCGGGGCGCGAGAGTGCTTCCGGATCAAATATCAGAGGTGGGTGCATCAGCTCTCGGTGAACATCTGCCAGGTGCTGAGGGCATTCGGGTACGAGTTCAATTGCTTCTCCCCTTGTGGCCCAAGGTCCCTCTGTTCCTATTCTTCGTCGAGATCACGCGAACAAGGACAAGAAGCGGTCGAGTTCCTGCGGTGCAATGTTCACGAGGTGCTTGATGGAAGTTCCAGGCAGCAAAGCCGGAAACAGACGAGAGGTCATGGGCGTGGTATTCCAAGGTAAAGGGGACAGAGAGATGGGAATGGCCATCGAGGGAGGGATAAAGAGAGAACTTGGGGTTGTTGGTGGAGATGGAGAAGAGAGAAGAGGCGGTGATGATGGTGGAGAAAGAACAAGAGGAGGAAGCGACGGTCAGCGTATGCATTCCCCCGAGGAACACTCTGCTGCTAACGAGGCGCAGATCTGATCCAGCCAGAATGGCGGCACTGGCAAGCCGTTTCCGGGATTCGCCCGCCATGCAAGTGCGCGGCGAGGAGGAGGAAGATAATGGTGATGAGAACAGAGATCATCATGGAGAGTATAATGAGGAAGGGGAAGGAGAAGAGACGGGTAAAGAGGCCACTGAAACCGAGCAAGTGTATCAAGAAGATAGAGGAGTGGAGAAATGCTTTCAATCAGTGGTTTTGACAGAAGAACTGATGAAAGCATATCATGTAAAAGAGGCAGAGGAAGAGGAGGTGCAGCTAAGTCCAGATGAAGAGGAGAAAAACATGGACGAGGACCTAACAGGTGCTGCGGCTGAGCTTGTTGAAGTGAATGAAAACACAGGAGGCGATATAAAAGAGCACGAAATAGCAGCTGCTGAAGCAAAGAATGCTCAGCTGGAAGAAAAGCTAGAGGAGCAAGAGATGGCAAATGATACTCATCTCGAGAATGGATAAGATAAGAAGGAAGAGGAAGTAGGAAGGGTATCTAGCATCTGCTCAACTGCTACAGACAAGGGGGAGAGGAGATCAGATAGATACGTCTCCAGACCAAAGGAGGCAGGTGGGAGGTGCAGCTCTGCTTCGAGAGAAAGGGGTAGGCAGCGGCATATCTTCTCCACAGAGTGGGAGGTGGGGAGACCATGCTGGGTCAGTGAGAAGGAAATAAGAAGAGCTAGCTTCTCCACAGGAGGGAAGGGGAGATGGAGCTTCTCCATCGACAAGGATGGTCTGAGGTTGCTAAAGAAAGCAATCGATGAAGAAAACAATAGCAAAGAAGATTGCTTTGTGGAGTAGAGGGACCAAAAGACACCATTGAGGTTCAAAACTCACATAGCATAGATAAAAAGGAAGTTAAAGAAGAGGCTGATGGAGACAGGGAACATGACCAACTAGAATGCGAAACAGCAGAAAAAGGGGGGAGTGAAAGCCACAGAGTTGCCTGACTGCCTTCTTTTGATGATGTATGAGCCTAATCTGTCAACGGAGATGTCGGAAGACGCTTCGGTCAGTGGCACTGACTGCCTTCGGTCGTGTCTCCACCACCCTAACAACCAGCCTCATCACTCTTCTAAGTCCACTGCCAGTGTTGCAGCCACCACCACCACTAGCACTGATAAAAACAGTGAGAAAAAGGAAGTCGTTGCTCCCATACAAGAGGCACCCCAGCCTACACCACTTCTGGCATCAGTTTCATCCACTGCATTAGATACAGAGAAGAAGCGGAGAGGCAATGTTGCTGTGAGGCCAACACCAGCGCCAACTCTGGCATATGGTCCACTTGTGCTAACATGGTGCAATTCAGAACCAATGAGGTTATCGGTGAGGCTGATGCCGGATGCTTGCTTTTGGAAGGACAGACATCAACCCACTGGGGCTGCTGGGATTGGAATTCTGAGCTGATACCAACCAATTTAAATGATTTTGTTCAGCTCTTAGACAAGGTAAGAACATTGTGTCGAATGCTGTGTGAAATATTGATAAGCCGTTTTGTGTTATTGATGTTCTGTAGCCTCTGCAACGAAAATAGCAACCATGGTCTGCTATCTCAATGGAAATCTTGTGTAGCAATTGTGGATGTTACTGTTTTCGTTTTTATGTGGAATCTTGGAGCATATCATGTTGTTAGTCTCATGCCAGGAAAAATGCATGAAATTTGAAAGGAATATTTAGCAAACTAGCAAAGCACATTCTTGTATCTTATATATTTTGAATGATAGAACTAAAATATAAAATTTGTACTAAAATTCAGAGAAAATTTAGAATGTGTTTATCGACTCCTAAGCAGTTGCCTGATTGTGTTTGGCTATTTTTAAAACCAATTGCTCAGTAGCTTGCAGTTCCACATTTTCTAGGTCATATATATGGTTGGCAAGTTCTTCCTGATAGGCAAGTTCTTCAAACAGTGTGTGGATATAGGCTCATATATGGTTTGTGATTGTGAAGTTATTGAAGCTTTTCGACAACAATAAATTGTGTGTTGTGCATCGTTATTTAAGCTTGGTTCAGATCCAGGTTTATATTCTAGGACAGATACTAAAAGGAACTATATTCCAAAATAGTCATCCAGAATTATCATGTAATATTATCATATTTAGATAGTCATTCTATTTGTCCAATATTGTCATGCAATATTTTTGTATATGTGACCTTCATTAATTAAACAATTCTGCAAACTACTCTACATAAAAGCTTACGTTTGTCCGAACTTGGTTCAAGACATGTAATCATTTAGCTTTAGGGAACATAACAACATGAGGTAAAGAAGAGAAGTGAATTCTGTATGCATTGATTTTTATGATTCTAATGGTGTAAGCTCATGCACTTTTGAATGTTTTCCAGGGCTTGCTCTTCCCCTCTGTGCTGTGTGTCCACCAGATGTATCCAAGGTTCGAGTCGAGAAGCTAAAACCATAGGGTAAAGAAACACTTTGAAATACTATAGATTTTCTTGGTGTCAAATTTGTTATAAAACCCAATCCGACTACAGATGCTATCATACTGAACTGTGTCAGATGCATCTTGAGCAGCAGTTAACATTGAGAAATTGAACATTTTTGAGCTGTGTTAGGTTGTTTCCCAACATGCAGTCATCTCATTTCGTCGATCTCCTCTTTCCTGTTTTTGTATTCTGATAATACTTAGATTTGAGGATCTAGATACTATTTGTTTACTGAGGTTTGATTTGTCAATTGTTGAAAAGAAAACAGAGGTTTCATGAGAACTTGAATAGTGGTGGAAAGAACCATCACTGATTCCTGGAGTCTGATCTTTTTGACATGATACATTTGTTTCTTTTCCTATGCTTCATTTAACATTTCGATCTTGAAGTCACTTAAAAGAAACAGTGATATGGAAATGATAGGAAATTCTCATCACCATGTGTAAGATTTCATCACATACCTTATAAGATTTGTTTGTTTAACTAAGCTGTTCCTGTGATTGTATTTTTCTGGATCCATGTTGGGAACTCTTAGACAGTCAGCTTTGGAACATCTGTGGCAGCCCTGGGTGTTCTTTTTTCCTTCTTCCTTTTTTGTTTTTTGGCTTGATCATAGGATGGAGATATGTTGAATTCTCTTTCTTATTACAGGAATCACCGATTTGTGCATCGGTTAGCCGATAATTTTAGATTCAGAAGTCGTCGTGATGCTCATGCGATAAATATTAGGTTGATCCACGACTTAACAAATTTAAGATTTTATATTAAATTAATGTTCATGTGTCGTCATATGATATATATTATGTTAAATAATGTCTAGGATGAGTTTTCATATAAAATATTTGAAATTTTAAATCAATTAAACTGGAAAAAAGAAATAAGAAATTATCAGATCTATCAAACATTCTCCCTCCTTAATCATATCCACCAAAGAATGAATCCCTTCATAGTCAATGACCCAAATTGACTAACTGACTAGCTAATTATACTGTATCTAACAAGATGCATTGGGTATGGAGGGATGAACTCTCCTACAAACCCAATGTTTTTGGTAGGTTACGACACTATGGCGTTCTTGTACTTTCGCCCCTTGTTGGATTTGCTTCTTTAATGCAATTCATGCCTTCTATTATCGTAGTAAAATACTAAATTATACTATACATGCACGTATTGACCGGTGTGATCAACATGTTCATGCATGTAATCGATCCATACGGGAAGAAGAAGAAGAAGAAGAAGCAAAAAGATTCGGCATGTCCCACAGCATGTAATCGATCCCTTTAATGGATACCCGCTAAAGTTCGTTTGGTGATCAAAGCTACGTTACATGCATCTGTACCACCGTCGCTGCTGCTCCACCAGAGGCTTCTCTCCTCCTCCCCATCTCTTTTTAGTTCCCTCTCTCTCTCTCTCTCTCTCTCTCGCTGTCCACCAAGATGTGATCATGATCGGCATGGCCGCAGAGGAGAAAGCATTTGGGTCTGCCACTGCTGCAGCCACAGATGGCAAGGCGGTGGTGGAGTCGCCGATGGATCTTTTAGATGAGTACTGGTTCTTCCACAATCCACTCAAAGGCAGAAGACCACCACCAAGACCTCCCTGCACTCCAACCACGGCCAAGGAAGAAGCTGGTGCCACTGAAATTGCTCGCAAGCTGCTCCGACCTCCATCGACGCCGTCGCATCGAGCTCGAAAGAAGGAACCGGACGGCAAGAGATCACGCAGGAGGTTCATCCAAGGGAGGAGGAAGTGGAGAAGCTACAGCGAAATGGAGGCATTCGAGGTCCAAGGATTCAGGGACTTGGGCTTCGTCTTCGTCGAGGAAGGACCGAGCGCGAGGCTCGCAGATGTGGTTCGCTGCCTGCGAGACAAGAGGCCGATATCTGGCGACTGCGGAGGGTGTCGAGCGTATCTGTCGAAAGCGTGGTTGATAGAGAGAACTGCACCTCCAAAGCTTGCGTGGGACGAGAGGAGATCGGCCGCAGACGCGAAGGAGCAGCTCAGGTTGTGGGCGAGGACGGTGGCTCGCAATGTGATGCTATTGTAAGCAAAATAACATTCTAGCCATAGTCTCAAAGAGTAAGCCTCTTCTGAGTACACACTGCGATTAGCATTAAATATGATCACCATACATTGGCGCAGCGCACATGACATGATCGATTGATGATAACATCCCCCATATTTTGTTTCGAAATGGAGTGTCGTAACTCGTAATCGCCAGGAACAGAACTGATAGCGTATAAATATACCGTTCTGCTTTGTTGAGTACTGCGTACTTCTGTATCTTTCACGACTGCAGGGCGATTTATGCCACGACATGAGAGTCTTGTGGGACACACTGCCTCACCCGGCATCTGTCTCATGGGAGCGCTTTCTCAAGATGTGTGAGAGAGACGGAGATAGGGTTTTCCCGTCCCGGCCGGCGTCGCTCCGCAGCCAGCTCGAGGGACAAAACGCAAATGTCGGGAGGGAATCCACTCGTTCCCCTCCTCGTATTGGCCTGATTCCTCCGGAATTCTCCAAGGGCTCGGCTGGGCCGCGTTGAGTGCGGAGAGGAAGGATGATCTTGCCGGTGGTGAAGCTTGGGACGTTGCTTCTGAAGACGGTCTGCAAGCCCATCGCCAACCGGCTCAAGAAGGAGGCCGGCCTCCATCCAAAGTTCCGCCAGCTGATCATTAATCTAGCTCAGGTCTTCAAGTTTCCATTTCCCCGAGTTTGAATCCTCTTTTAGAAACACTCAGCATCAGGTCCGATTAGGGCGATGAGATCTTATTATGACCAAAACCCTTTATTTATCTACCTAGTGATCAAAATTTGTGATCTTTCATATGCTTAGAAATTGGCTTGTTGATAAAGCTACTATCTGACTCCTCATTAAAATGTGTTGTGGGTAAATTGGTGGATCGATGCATACCATAATCGGAGAAATTCTTTAATCTGGTTGCTGGTGACTTCAAAGCACTACTGAAGTTGGTAACTTTTTAGAGACTATGCCAATGGCTCTGTCTTTGACCTCATTTTTGGCCACGTAGAACTTGATGTTATCCTTTTATAGGATTTGTAGTCACAAATTGTGGTACAACCTGGTAATTACTAGTTAAAATAGCATGGAAAACCCATTTCTGGAGGATGGATCAATGTGACTTGTCTTTGTGCTGTACGACAATATTGCTAAATTTCATGATATTCTTATAACTTGTAGGTTTCACATTTTTTTGAAGTTCCATGAATAGTGAAGTACTGAAGTAATTAACAATGTAGACAAACCCAGGTAGTTGAGACATTATGGTTTTTGGTTGTGAAGTACTTGACGAATGGAATAAATATTATTACGAGTTGCTTAAGCATACACCTCAATCCTTGAAATTCAAAAATTTTCATGACAAATAAATATGAATTTCTAGTTGACTCATTAAAAGGGACTTCTTTAGTCGAATCAGTTATGTCATTTCTTTATAGAGAGATCCAGTTTAAGAGATAGTTATTGACGCTCATCACATGTTTGGTTCAAGGGACATCATGGCACTATCAAGGTGGAATTTCAGTTATAAGAATATAGTAAGTTGATAGTGTAAATAATACATTTAAGTGATGGCCTTTGTTAACTACACACCGCTAGTTAGAGGATTTATAATTATGGTTCTCATACGATGATGAGAGATCTGAGCCACCATTTGTATAATAAACTTGAACTTGAATGAGGGCAAAGTATTCTTAAAGGAAATTCGTTTGGCAGTTGTAAAAGTGTTCTCAAAGAAATTGGAGGTGGTTATAAAATTATCTTTGAAGTTACCTTTCCTCTATAAAGTAATGTCAATTAATTATAAATTTTATTCTTATTTTCTTAGTAACGAAAAAACTGGCCCAGCTGACTTTGGCTTTTTACAGTTAAAAGCAAAATTTACATTTTTGAAGTAATTATGCTTTTGGCATTATTGGTCATTATTACACTGACAGAAAATCTGTACTTACGTAGAAAAGAAAATAAGTGCTTTACTTAGAAGATCAACAACATTTTATGACACTGGTTAAATGTAGCAGTTTCTTTATTCTAAAGCATTGCAGAATCATGATAGCCCAGTCATATACTTGAATCATTTTCTCATGATGTATCCAAGCTGGTATCATTATTCTGACAATTATTCTCTACAATCCGTAGTAAACCTACCCGTTTCACTTTATTTATCCTGCAGCCTTAAGTTATATGTGAATTATGTAATCTTCTTTTTATCTTTCATCACACATTTGATATATATTCTGATTGGTATAGAAAATGGTTGCTTGGTTTACAACCATTTATTTATATTTTCATAAAAATCCTCCAAAAAATAGTTTAGCTTTGAAAATATTGTCATTAGTAGCATAACAACATGGTTACCGCTTAATGTATCTGTAACAGGCCAACCATCGCATCACAACAAACATACAAAGACGAATTTATGGTCATTCAACCAACGTTGAGATCCAGCCATTAAATGAGGAAAAAGCTGTTCAAGCTGCTGCGGACCTTATTGGAGAACTCTTCGTTTTCTCAGTACGTACATGCCATGAATAGATTATATACTTAAACCACAAGCAAATTTAATATTTTGAACTGAAGCTGATAATTACTAGATGCTCTATTGTGCCAGCAATCGATAGAAACTGTTTTATGAATTGGTGATTGCAAGTTTGCCCTGTGTACTGTTTATGTGTCGATCCTTCTAAGGATAACTAATGCATTTCTCATGGTTGATGTCGTGAAGATTCTGTTTTCTAATAGATGAGAGGAAACTTTGCATTTTTATTTTGTTTGACTATGCCTTGGCCTCTTTGGGTCGGTAGGTGGCCGGAGCTGGTTTGATATTTGAGGTGCAAAGAAGTGCAAGGTCAGAAGCTAGGAAGGAGGAAATCCGCAGGCAGGAAATTGAGGTAATAACTGAAATTTTCATTCACAAGTATGTTTTCTTTTCTACATTGTTAAATTATTTCCTTTTCTTCTTTTGGAACTTCTGTTGCATTTAGAAAATCTACGTGGACCTGAAAGATAATTGGGGTTGATATAAGCTACAAAACAACTGCAATTCATTAAGAGAAGTTCTTTTCTCTTTTTTGGCTTTTCCAATCCTGTGCTACTTGTAAGAATCCATAAATAGGTCAAAGAACATCCTTCAGATAAGTCTTCTGGCATGTGACTCGAGTCAACTGCAAGAAACACACATTTCTGTTTTGGTTATTGAGGCATGTTTCTCTTGGTCAAGATGTTCTAATCATTATATTATCAATGCAGTGTTGCAGCCTTATAATTTACTTTAAGCCGTCTTCTGTTATCTAACAAAAATGTGTTTTTCTGTTCTTGAAGGCTATGAAACAGAAAGAGGAAGAGCTAGTGAGAGAAGTAGAACAACTCAAGCTGAAGATCAGCGAGATCGAACGGCTTGCCAAGGGACGAGGCCTTTCAGGTATTCTCAACTTCAGGCATGCTCACGCACTCGAAGGCGTCAAATCATCCGAATGACTCGAGAAGATTCCTGTGCTGGCGCTAAACCGGGTGTTGATGCTTCCATTGGAGAGGTAGGGCATCTTGTGTTAGTGGTTGGATTGTAGGAAGGTCATGTTCTATAGTCACTCTTCGCCGGTGAAACACATCCAAGCCAATGTACAGTGTCACGAAGCTTTATTTCTCTACTGGAGTTGGAAATAAAGAAAAAAATTATTAAATAATTATTAATGTAATCTTGAAGATTAATAGATCTATTGTCACAAATTTAGTTTATTTTACTTGAGTTGTGCTATCTCTTTACATCTATGTTCGTGATCAACTTTTTATGATTTGACGAATTAGAGAAATTTTGTAATTCAGGATCTCACAATTAATCATTTTAATAAACAATCGATAGATAATGTAAATTATAAATTTAAATTTCGAAAGCTTTAAATAGTCGTAATAAAGGGTGCAAGGTAGTTCATTGTGGTTAAGAGTTTTTACTAGTTTTTACGAGTATTCACATGATATTGCTATGGAATAAGATAACGAATCAATCCTAGACACTATCCAAAATGCCCATCTTGTTACGTGTCATCCGGGTAACTTTTGGATATTACATTGATTGACACTTCGTACCACTTTATAGAGCTAGAAAACATCAAAAATAATTGTCTGGATGACTTATTTTTGGGTTATTATCTCTGCGTAATGATTATACATAACCTACATTTACAAGCATTAAACAATAACAAAAGCCAATCAAAATGAGGCTGTCAAGCTTACTGCAAGCCTTCTACATGTTGTGCAAAGCATGAACAAAACTAAGAGACATGTACATATATGAGCATTACATTGAACACCCTATTTACAACTTTGTCAATGATATTTTCCCTTACTTATTCTTTCGACATTCTTGTCGAAGCCTTTGCGGATGCTGCATCTCCTTGCTTTTGTTAAATCTTCACTCATCTGCTCTGATTACAATGTGTCTCTTGGCTCTCAACTACTCTTTGTCATTGTTGTTAAATAATCGAACTTTGATATACCATGCTACTTCAACTCGCCAATGATTGGCTTTTGTGTGAGGTCAATCGAGTTGTGATAATTTTTATTGGTTTGCACGGATCCTTTAAATGAAGAAAGAGACATTCCTTGTTATGCGCTAGTCTCTCAAATGTCTTGCATCACTTGAACTGGTTGGATGCCTATGGAGCTTTAACAAGCATCACCTTCCCAACTTTGAAGTTTTTTAGGTCTTTCCTCCACAAAATTTACCCATCGATTCCTCTTCTATTTAATTATCACATCTAAGTAAGTTCGCATCACTTTTGCTTTCAATTGATATTCTGTTGGGAAATGAAGTAAACAATCTACTCTTAGTAGAATTGATCACCATTGGTGAGAATTTGACAATTGTTGTCTTCCACTTTCTTCCAAAGGTCTTTGAATATGTGCAAAGCAATTTTACTATTGTCTTCCACTTTTTTCATGCATAGCTTCTAAGATTATGTTGTAGAGCTCATTCTGTTCTCATTTACATCATTGGTAACAATATTTATTTAGATCTTATTCTTGGACTTGTCGAGCTCCTTTAAATAAATATTAGTTATGAAATAGTTCAACTCTTCAACTGTACTGATTATACCTCTATATAATTATGTCTCCCCCACGAGGCTCATTAGTATTTGCACTCAAAATTTTCCCTCTATGGCACATAAACTCATATGTTAATGATCAAGGCTTGCATCCGATACAAAATTTGATACATACAAAGAAGACCAACCTCTATAATATTATAACATTCACTCATCGAATCCGTAAACCTTCATGTCGTCATGTTGTTCACTGAAGTAGAGCTTTCGGTAGCTCCTGATTATACCTCCGTATGATCAAGTCCCTCACGGGATTTCTCCTGTGCATGTCGCATTGCCTCATACTATTCCACCATGATTCGCTGCACTATATCGTCTCCTGATGATATCTCCATTTGATCTTTGTGGGATGAACTCGGACTGTGATCTCATCATGAGTAACCTTTGCCAACACATCGTAGGGCCTCCCCCACCTCCGATTATGTTCGCTTCTTTGGTAATTGATCTTTATTAACTCGCTCTTGGGTCACATCTGGATGAAGCATAGCTCTAGAATAGTTTATCGTAAAGTAACCATCGAAGCCCATCAACTTTGCTGATATTAGTGCATCATTGTCTGGATCCTAGGTCCCTACCCTTACATAATCTCCATTGCACATCGCTTTCTTCGCGGTAACTTGAATGACAACATTGTGACATATGTTTCAAGGGTATTCGCCTTCACATCCTCTTTGTCCCATGCCAAGGCCTTCTGACCCTAACTTCACCTCCGCAAATTGAGTCGTCTTAGTTCCTTCATTAAATACTTCGTCGAGATAATGTGTATATGTCTCAAAGCTCCTTTTAACTTTGGCACCATGCACGATGAGTCCGCTCCATCAGAATGATATGGAATGATATAATCCCGCTCTTGCTTCTACAAGAGTTCATATCCATAACCTCTATCCAAGGTAAGTTTTATGCCTCCACTCCAAGTTTCATCTTCTATGTTAACTCCCTTCATATGACTTAGGCACTTCACCAAGTTCCACCCAAGTTGCTCCGCTCCTCGATTTGCATTGAGTTGATAGTAGCACATACGCTCACCATTCCATGGGTCATTCCTCCATTAAATCAGATCTCCACATTGACTCTAAGTGTACATTTATTTGGTATTACCTCGGGTCATTCCCTTACTTGATCTCGCAATGTATTTACTAACACATTACCTTATGCGAGATCATACAACAACTTGCTCGATTCATTGAGCTTTGTGGAGTTGTCGTCTTGAGGTATCCCTCCTCAACATGTATGGTCCGTTATACATGATTCTTCCTCTAAAGAATCGAGACTTATCCCTCCTAAAAATCTGCCCATCAGAGCAATTTTTCTCTTCACATTCTTTCCTTTGAAAGTTTTGAAGACCACCATCACCTTAGACTACCTCATACTACTGAACAAATTATGTATTGTTCTACCACTGCAAATGCACTTGCTAGATTATAACTCTTCCTCAATACAACCCTCCACTGCACCCCTCAAGGTCTAGTAATATGTTGAACTTATTGCACACTTCAACCTTCTACGGGTATATCCTTCACATGCTGAAGAGATGATGCCAAGTTTCAATCGCCTTAGGATGGACATAGATAATCCATCGTCTGTATATAAGTCCTTGCATCAATACCGAATTCTTCGAGCTAGCAATTTTCTTCACCTCTATGAGCTTTGTACAACTCTTTCATCACCAAGCAATCTATCCCTCCTAACACTGTTTCATCCTTTGCTAAGTGCTCCGCTTGTCTTGAGCACCATCAAGTTTTGTTGTCAACGTTGAGCCATAGCTAGAACTCAGCTATGCCAACCTTTATGTGCTACGTGTTCTTCTCATCTCACTTATCCTCGTGGTATCTCTCATACGAAGGGTTGGTCATTTCTCTGAATGTCAATCTCATATGCCGGTTCTTCTGAGTAACTCCTTTCTCTACATCTCAACGCACATTTCTCTTAAACAACCGTGTATGCTAGATGCCCTCAACACAACTCTTAGGTCTCTCATGTTTGTATGCCAAGTATTTCTAAGTGTGCTTATTCCGCTTTGATACCATCTATCATGGACCTAGCTGGTTTTGTCTAAATTGTGTGACACTCTTACGTGTCCCACCACATAAAGTTAACCTCTCTGAAATCTCTTATGATCCCTTAAGGATTTGCAAAAGAGAAGACGGATTAGATGAAGCATTTAAATTTAAGATTCATCATTTCAACAAACACTTGATAGACAATATAAATTATAAACTTAGACTTCACAAGCTCTAAATAATCGTGTGACAAGAGGTCCAAGGTGGTCCATCGTGATCAGAAGTCCTCACAAGTGCTCATATGGCATTATTACGAAACAAGACAACGAACCAAGAAGGTAAAAAGGCCCATCCAATCATGTGCCACCCATGTAACTCTTGGGTGTTATGCTGACTAATAATCCTCACCTCTGCGAAGCTAAAAAACTCCTAAAATAATTATCGTTTGTTTCTAGACAGTTTTATCTAAGCTTGAAATAATTATAAAAATCAATCAAAATATCACGGTATAAAATATAAACAAAACAAAAAGATACGAATATACATAAACATTACTCAAATGTCATAGTTGTCTCCACCAAACATATTATATGTATTTTTATAATTCTTAACATAATGCATTATTATATTTTTAGCTTTCATAAAAAAATTAAATTAGTAAGGTTGGATCAGTTGAAATCAAGACTTGACCGAGTCAATATCCAAGCTGATAATGATAACTATCTCGACATCCCCTTTTTTATATTGGTTAAAGTAGAGAGGACTAAGACCTTATCCCAAAACACACCTTTAATTACCTACTCTGAAAACCTTGTGGAAGAACCCAATCCACAATAAGTCTTTCCCATAGGAAGTATGAACATTCAAACAAATAAGACCACTACAGCTTAAAATACAAGGAATCAGTGATTTATTGAGGAACCATGACATATTACAAGTACATCCACAACACCAACTAATATTTTTGCTAGAGTCAAGGTATAGAGACAGGAAAGAATGCATATACACAATAATCACACCATTTATCACCACACATCAGCTCCCTTGGTTGCACCAACAGTAGCAGCAATTGCAGCAAGGATGGCCTGCTCATAGAATAACATTACAATCCTCATGAGAAAATATCGCCTTGAATTAAATCTATTCACGGACACATGAGGTGGTCAAAAGTAAGTTCTAAGATGCTGTTCACTACTAAAATGTATCCTCAACTGAATTTGTAGAAGTTAGAATCTAGTTTAACCTCATAACATTATCAAGTGTCATGATTATTCTTCAATATGCACACAAATGTAATGAAAAGAGTCTGTGTATATTCTTATGTTTTAAGACCAACACCACTGCCTTAAGCAGTCATCTATTAAAACCATGGTTCAACAGATAAAAAGGCATGAAATAGTCTGTCAGACCAATCCTGTGTCAAACTCATGCCAAGGTAAGTAGCACAAAATAATTATAAGAAGCAAATAATATGGTAGTGTTTGGACAAAATCCTGTTCTCATTCAATGCAGGTTTCATATCTAGAGGCCAGCAGCACACAATAATTAGAAAAACTGTATGGCCAACGGTAAGGACAAAATCCTGTGCAAATTCATCACCAAGATATAAAATTACTGATACTTGATAGATTTAATCATTGGTCCAAAATACTTATGCCCGAGTTAATATTAGAAGAGCGAGACTCAATTGAGGTGTCACGAAGTCTTTTTAACCCAAAATGTATGGAAAGGATTGACCCAATGTGAATGAGAGAAAAATAATCACCAAAGGGCCAGGTAGTGATGGTGTTGTGAGAGGAATGAGTGTTTGAATCTAATCTCCATATTTTTTGTATGAGATTTTGTGAAGTCTTCATAATTAAGTTAGATAATTTTTTTACTAAAAGATGAGTACCATGATGCCCTTGTTTCAAAATACTGGTATAGATTTAATCTGCAAAAATAACAAATACAATTTTGAACTTTAAATGCAACTAGGAAAATATCAATTTGGAATTACTAAGCAACGGTTAGTATATCATTGCAGCTAGGTATGTTGTTCACAGTCAATGACAAGTAAAGTTTAGCTGAATTTGAAGGAAACAAAAATCAAAATGATGAAACAAAAACGAGTTCACAATGAATACAAATTTTTAAAAAATCACTTACTGCAATTGTGCAAGCAACTAGGCCTGGCTTCTCTCGGTAGTCTACTCTAACACAAAGTAGAATAAAAGATCCAACATACCACGGAATGGCAGGTAGAAAGAAACCAACTATGAACCTTCCAGAAATGAAAAATACATGTCATTAGCCTTCCAAACGTACTAAGAAATGACAAAAAAATATTTGAAAGATTAAAAAACAAGGTAGGTATAGATGCACACATATAAGTATGCACACACAAACACACACATTATACATATGTATGTATATATGTATACATATATGTATATACATATATATGTATACATATATGTATATACATATATATGTATACATATATGTATATACATATATATGTATACATATATGTATATACATATATATGTATACATATATATATATATACATATATATATATATACATACATATATATATAGGCTTTCAAGCCTGTTGCCTCAAAAGTCAAATCATGATGGCTTCAAATTATATATCCTCTCCACCGAACAATGAGCATAATCTATGATTTATAAAAAACCTATAAATAAAAATATCATACTTTTTAAATCATTCTAACTTGTGCTTCAAGTTGACAAAATGATTAGTAGTGATAACAGAACATATTTTGATTTTATCAACAGTTTAGAAGTATCAATCATTTGGTTCATTAATTGAGATTGTCAGGGTCATACTTCCACGCATGAATATATTTTCACACCATTTATTTCTTGTTAATCTAATGAACACTGAACATCATAGATTATGTTGATTGAAGTCAATTAAATTTGGAGTCTTCATTATTTATATAAAGTTGATACAATTGAGGCCTTAATCCTCCCAATATAATTTTAGCTTAACTTTACTTATGTATACAAGTATATGATATATTATACACCTCAATCCTCCTGAGGATGGTGTGTCCAATTCACTTACCTTAAGTTAGGGGTTTGAAATCTCATTGTACAAATTTTAATATATAAAATATTAGTTTGATGGCATACCTAATTCACTTATATTATATTAAGGGTATTCAAACATCATTCTATATATTTTTTTATATCTAAAATATTATTGTTGATGATGATGGGTCAGACGCATTTACCTAAATTCAAAATCTCAACCTATAATTTTTTTTTTTAAGATGTCAGCTAGTTAGCTAATAACAATCTTAAGGTCTTGGATTAAATCTCGCTTTCATCACTAACCACTTGGAAAGAAATTGCTACACGTATATACATATACACATATAAACATAAAGATTTGATGTAGATATATATTACAGACGTATTGAGAAAGTAAATGTAAGATTCACATACAAAAGCCAACCGATGCCCAAGCCACAACAAGCGAGACGTGGCTGTCTCAATGGTGTTCCTTCAACAACTTCAATAACAGGTGCATAACCTTAAAAATGATCAATAAGTCAGGAAACAATAGATACATCAGCGTATGCAGAATAACAGAATACCATAAATCATCTAAGTTTATACTAGTGATGCAAAAGCTTTCAGTGAATATAATAAAAAAAAATTCCTTTTCAAAATATATCAATGCAGCCATAAAAATTCATGGTGAACAATAATAGATAACTTGTCTAAACCATGAACAGAATTTACAAGCGAACAGGATTGAACATCAATTTTGAACTTTGTGCTTTCAGTCAGTCAAATGCATTGAGAGAAGGTGAATAAACTATCAGGCAAAAGGTACTCAGAAATAAACAACTGGAACATAACAAAGTTACATCAAAATCTTGCAGAACACCTTTAGCAAATTAAGGAACACACCATTGAAAACTAAAGGATGCTAATGGCAAACAGGAAGGACCTGAAACATCTAAATTTTGATAAGTATATTTTGGATAGTGTCAAGTAGTTATCTCATGCTGAAACAGTCAGATTCTCACCTAATTCTCACAAAGCCAATAAACTGTACCTGGACTTTTGTCTGCCAGTTATTCCATTAAGTGTAAGGGAAAGCAATAGTTTTGTGCACAGAGCAGAAATTATGGAGGATTACAACCAAATAATATTGATAAAGAATTTGTTCAAGAAGTAATTTTTTAAATGATAAGAATAGCAATGAACATGAAAATCACAATCATATTTTGGTCTTTGACACTTCAAAAGAAGATAGGATCTTCCCTTCATAACCTTATTGTTTTTTGCTCTGAAGTTTTTGCAACTTTTGTCATATTTCACCTAAATCCCACAAAGTTCTGTCTCCCCATCCCTTTGACCTGGTTTTCCTCTCTGTCATGTGTGACAAATTCTTCTACTTTGAAACAGACACAAATTCTTCACTAGCATTTACCAAAGGCCAACTTGATCCAGATGTGGTGGATCAACAACATCCCATGGCTAATCAACACAAGGTTCACTATCTCCTGGTAAAATGTCAGTTCTTTAGTGATAACCATGTCAAAGAAAAGTTGGGCAGGATGTACTATTTTTGTATGCTTCCTATCCTGAAAGGTAATATAGATGTACAAATTTTTTATGCTTCCTATCCCGAAAGGTAATATAAAAACCCACTTTTTGAAGATCTCTTCCTTATCTTCAGGATCAAACATCAATTGCAACAATTTGATAGATGGCTCATTGGGATAGATGTACATAAACAATCCCCCCCCCCCCCCCCCCCAAAAAAAAAAAAGAAATGTATAGGAGGTTTTTCTACTCATATGGCTCGAGCGCGAGTAAAAATGATTTTAATTTCGGTATATCTTTCTGTATATAATATCAAATAGTGGTAAGCATTTTAAGAAGAGGAAACATCTTACTGTAAAAGATGTGAAGTTAGGCTGCATCCTATCATGAAAGGTTAACAAAGAAGAAGAATCGATCAAATGATCTGAGTTTGTGGATTATAATTTTGATATTGAATTAAGATATCTACAGTGATCAAGCGTAGTCAATTTGATCAACCGTCAAAATGGCTCTGTCCTCCACTCTGCTGCACACAAAATCTGCATTAAGACTAGAGTAATGGACAGCAAGGAATCAACAAAGAAGCCGCTCTCATTGCAACTGTTTATATACGTACAAAGATCTTGCCTATCAAAGCACCAAAATCTCTGCATGAAGAACACAAAGGAAGCAGTCAGATCCGAGTTGATCCCATCAAGCTGAAGACATGTTGCCCCAGTTTCGATTAAATTAAGCTCTATATTATCTTTAAACCCTCTCCCCCGCTATAAATTCCGACGATCATTTCGAAAATGACTTCTAACAGACTTATAATCCATCTATATTCCAAGAAATTCTTGTCCTTAAAAGAAAGGAAGTACTCATAAACGAGCAAATTAGGCATGAAAGAGAGAAGACATCGAAGCATATCGACTGCCAAGGAGATTCACGAAAAAGAAGCATTTTTCGCAGGCGATAAGGCGGACCGAGGGCGTACCCGGGACAGCGTGGTAACCGCGGGCGTAATAGGCAGGACCAGACTGCTGAGGCGGAGGGAAAGGGTGCGCAGCGGTGTGGCCCGGGGGAGGCACCGGCTGGGGGAAGCCGATGGCGGGCTGGGCGTAGTTGGGGGCGCCCTGGAAGGTGCCGTATTGCTGCGGTCCCCCTTTGCTCCTGCCTTCCTCCTCGCTCATCCTTCTTCCTCTTCCCCTGGTTCTCCTCTTCCTCGTTGGCTGCTGCTGCTGCTTCGTTCTTTCTCCCCGATCTGATTTAGATTTGCCTGTGTCGCCGTTTGATCCGGTGAATGGGATTCCATTTTGACCTGCATTCTTAAATGAGCCATGCAACTTCCACCAGTCTTTCCACGACCTGTTCGATACCCGCCTTTTATTGGGGTTTAACAAGGAACTTTGGCGGGACCCACTCGAGGAGCCGTTTCCCACTCCACTAATGAGGCAGGTAGATTTGTAGGTACGAGGACGCATGTAGGAATAGTGTTATTGTTTTTTCTCTCAATGGAAATCTCGCTATTGCGCCAATGGCAGCTGAAATGAGCTATACATTCCTCAGCCCGCTGTTGTTCCCCGCTTGAACTTACCCGGGCTATCTTTGGAGACTTCCGTGGGACCCAAAAGTACGATCATCTCGACTCGTGGTATTCGCCAAGGCTCGTACGTGTACCGCCTTGATTATTGTGGGACCCGCAAAAATGAGAGTAGACTTTGTTGGCATATTAAATTAAATACTATGATTGTTGGGAATTTATTTTAATATAGTTTGTTTCCGAAGAATAATAAGACAGCGGAAAAATGATATGAATTTTCTTCTTTTGAATAATAAAATGTCACAGAAAAGAACTAATTCGATATTTTGAATCATGCAATAATGTTTTCTTTATCCACGACAAAGTTGTTATGCTTCAGAAGAACATTATTCTTCCATGAACGTAGAAAGATCACATTAGTTCTCCAATAACTATTGCATGCAAGAGAAATAATCGTCAATATCATTAGTTCACCTTCTTGTCCTTCTTTCATATGAATATTGTTCATGATATCATTGAGAAACACTAGCAAACTCTGTTTTAACACACAGTGGTACACTAACAAAGTCCTCATCAGATCTATTCATATCATACACAAAAAGAAAAAAAAGGTGGAATCTTACAATGACAACTACAGCGGCTTGAATATTACAGAAACCAAGTAATCATTTTATGAGAACAAAAAAACATACATAACTTAAACATCTATACCACACAAGCTTTGCCTCTTCATATGAGCACCAGCACCCAGAGAAACCAACTTGACATGGAAGGATCAGCAATTGACACCACACTGTCCCATGACCGCAGCCTTTTGTGTGGAAGAAGTAAATGGATCAATGTGTACCCAGAGCAATGAGAAGATTGAGGCAAGGAGAATGGACCACACAATGACAATTGTAGGTGTTCGGTTTTGCCGGCCCATAAGCCCCTTGAGGAAGGGATATAGATGTGCAATCACCCAAAATGCGAAGAACAGCCTTCCGAACAGAGGACCCCATGACTGGTAGCCGCTGTTGATGGCATAAGAGACGCCTGCCACGATTCCTACCATGTTGATGACCAAGACAGTAGTTGGGGGAACGAGGAGACTCGTCCACTTGAACACATACAACTCAGCAAAGTCTCCGTCGTCATCTGAAGACTTGGATGTGACCGTGAAGCTGGTGTCTATCCCTGCTAACACCTTAAGCAGACCCTGGAACACGGCAAACAGGTGGGCTGATGTTCCTCCAATCACCCAAAACTGCTCATTCCTCCACCAGTCCTCAATCCCGACCCCGCTCCACCTGAGTTCAAGAATTCCAGTAGCGAAGATTGAGATGAAGAGCAGAATGAACCACATTCCTGCATAATTGCTTATCTGCACAATGGATGGATAGTAGGATCAGAAGCAACCTTGGCAATGTAAAAGGTGCCAGTTGAAATAAAGAATGAAATTGCATTGATTGCAACTGCTAAAGTCAAAATGTAAAAAAAAAAAGGGACCACATTTGAAATCACCCAGAAAGAAATGAACATGAAGCCATTTGTGTGATGGTGATTGCAGATCAAATCCTGACTTCACACATTTTGGCATGAAGGATCGAACAACTATTGCATATGTATGTGAAAAAGAATGTCTCCTCTACAAGCAAGATAACAACCGTAAGCTTGCACCAAAACACCAACATATTAGGTCTAGATCAGTAATCTGTTTTTTACTGCAAACCATAAAGTGAATTTGGGTGGATTTCGAGAGAGTAAATTAAGTAAAGTTCTTACTGAAGTTTTTATAAGTGCTTCTGCTGTTCAATTTCCTGAAGCATGATGTGCGGCACAACATGGAATTTTTTTCAGGTGCATTACTATGACATGCTTGTTTACGCTTTTGCCTTGAGGAAATAATGGATTGTGGAATACCCCAGTTTAGTCGTATCGAGGTTTAGATAGGCTTATAAGGCTAGATGGGCCTATCATTGACAAATTGGACTTAAGCATGTTGAGCAAGTGTCTCAGACTCATCAATTTAATTGATTAGTTACTCCATCGAGCCAGATCATGATACTGCATAAGCTCATCCACTTTGCACCAGGGTCTATTGACTAAGGAATAATAGGTGCTAATATCCAACAGAATGTGAGAACTATAAAATGTCAAACTGGTCAATATAAGCTAGTTCTCAATAATACTGTAATGCCGTATATAGCCTCCCAGAATTCACACTAACAAAGGTGACATCTAGATCGGTTACTCATTATTAGTCATGCAAACGGTCAAAGAAACTAAACCAAAATTGCATGCACAAGAAATCAAATGAGAGTCTAATGATAGCTGTAATAAAAGAAGCTAACCTCTGGAATAATAAATTTTCCTGTGAGAAGGCAAATAGCAGGAAGAACACAATAGGCAATCAGTGGGATTGACGTGATTGGATAAACTATGGTATTAATGTATGCCACCCTCTCCAAAAGCTTCAATCTTCCATTGTAACCATACCATATAGGGCAATGTCTACTGAGCAGGATTTCAATTGATCCCAAGGCCCACCGCAACACTTGGTTGAGACGATCAGAAAGATTGATTGGGGCAGAACCCTTGAATGCAGGGCGGGGAGGCATGCAATAAATTGAAATCCATCCACGAGCATGCATCTTAAAACCAGTAAGAATATCCTCAGTAACAGATCCATATATCCAGCCAATCTGAAAGTAGGTGAACAAACAAAAATCATCAACTTATTTAATAGAGAGCTAAAACATACTAGAAGGTAACAGAGTGTGTATGTTAGATTAACCTCTTTTCCCCATTCAGTTTTGTCTTCGTACCCACAGCTAATAACATGTATGGCTTCTTTCAGAAGAGACGCTGGATCCGTGGATGGTGGTATGCCTCCCTGCTCCATGAAGGTAGATGCAATGAAAATTGGTGACTGACCAAATTGCTTTTCCAAGCTCCTCTGAGACATGAGCAGTGATCTCTCATCCTCATAACCTTGAGAGCCAAATAAATAGACATAATTCAAACTTGACAATATATTGTCAAGATGCAGGAAAAAAAGAGAAAAGAACATAACAAAAGTGTTCTTTACATGTAGAGGAGGAATTTATTCAGCAGAAAAAGGATGGTTTTTCAATGTGAAGAATCTTTTGTAAATTAAAGTAGATACTCTGTAAGTTTCTCAGGCACAAAAGATCATGGTTGTGGCTAACAAACAACATGCTCTAAAAGGCTGTCTTGTTCATAATCATATCAACAATAATGAGAAACTAAAAGATAATATGTGATTTCCAGTGATTATGCATTCACTTAGGTACACAAAACATACTAGTGATCAACATATCCAATTCAAATCAAGGGTAATTTGATTGTTTCACTTCCTAGATCATGAGATCAAATATAAATCCATATCTGGCTTAAAAATACAAATGACATTTGGGTTTCATTGAAAGTTTGCATGATGCCTCATAAAGAAAAGGAATAGTGCACACAGAAAATATGCATGGATGTGGTTGTGGTGAAGTGCAAAATGTTCACAATGCTAGAGATTGACCTTAACAAAGAAGAAACATATTGCTAAAGAATCATTGCCATGTTCAAAGATCAACAATATGAGTCAAACTCCAAGAAATAAATTAGGCGGACGTGTAGATCATTTAAAAATTGGACAGAGGTATCAAACATATGCGGAAAACCAACAATATCAAGAGTATTAAGAGTTTTAGTTTCTTCACCACCAACTGACACTACTGGCAAAGTTCCAGTCATACTGTTAGATAGAAAAAACATTTACACTTGTGAAGTTCCTCTTTGTCACCAATAAACACAATACTGCAAATTATGAAGCATTAGTGCTCCAAATTGGTTATCATATCATACTTATCAATTACTTTCTCCTAGATCTAAACAAATCATTAGATAGATTGTCCACATGTTATACATATTGTACAACAATGATTAATGAGATATATGAAATGATCTTGCCACAGTTATCGTAAGTTCTTGCTGTCTTCTTCTCTGTATATTTGATATACCATGTTACTATCATATTGGTATCTAATGTCCATATCCATGCTTTATATAAATCTTCATCAATATCGATAGATTGAAAAGCATCCAATATCTTGTGAAGTTATTACCAGCACAGGAAAGTCATCAACAGTAAATTATGAGAGTTGTACTAGTTAGTTCAGGTCTTGCTAACCAACAATTTAGATACAACAATAGAACAAATTACTACCTTCTATTCCCTCCTCCATGTCTTCCATATTGAAGATGGGAACTGAAGATTCAGATCTCATCATAGCCCTTTTTTTATTATCAATGTAGCTCTTATTTCCTCCCTTTCGTTTTTTCCTTGAACCACAACAGCTCTTGAACACAATGTTTGGTTCCAAATCAGCCTCGGTTAATACAGGATCATAACCATACAAGGCCTGCCTGTTAAAACAGCATCCTGTCCCCACATAGACAGGACCCTGGATGCCATCCAAACCTTTCAAGTTGATCTGCAAAACATGATACTAGTAAGAAAAAGATTCTTTCCACTATGACTAGTGCACTGAACCATTGGTATATTTCTTACATCAAAAAACACAATGTTCCGATTGGCATATCGATCATGCAAATCAATGCCATCAAATCGTTGAGGGAACTGAACATAGCATGTCTTCTTTCCTAGTGCAGGATCCATCATAAAACACATTGCTTCCCGGAGAGCTTTGCTGTTGTTGAAGTAATGATCACAATCCACATTGAGAAGATAGGCGCCATTGGTCAAGACAGCAGATACTCGAATCTGACCAGCATGACAGAAATTACAGGTTAAAACATCCATCAGCATGCTTAGATATGTTAGAAACACCAAGCAAGAAAGCAACATTAAATCACACTGAGAGTGCAAGTATCGAGTGAAGGACACAAACCAAGGCATTCATTGCACCAGCCTTTTTGTGATGTTGGAAACCCGGTCTCTTCTCACGGGAAACATATACTAGGCGAGGTAGCTCATTGCCATCTGTATCAAGACCTCCGCTGTGCCCTAAAAAGACCTACATTCAACCGACAAAAAGATAATATAAAGAAAAAGAGGTAAAACAGTGGAATGAAGTTGCGAAAAAAGTATATGGAACCTGTATCATGCCCGGATGATCTCTTGGGTTATTTCCAGGCCAGGGAGTTCCATCCTGCATTGTCCAACCTTCTTCTGGAGTTTTTTGTGCTTTGGCAACAAGAGCATTTATCCGTACCTTGAATTCCTCATATTCTCTCTGAAAATGGAATGATCCATGGGTCAATATAATCTAGTAGTCAAAATCTTAGAGGATATACGTGCATCTAGTTTCCATCCTTGCCTTCATTGCACGTCGTTCTTTCACAAAAGAAGGTTGAATCTTGTCTTTAAGGTAATCTATCTTCTGAGCAAAATAAAACTCAGGGGCCCTGGGTTCAATATTATGCTTCTTGCAAAAAGGTACCCACTTTCTTGCAAATTCAGCAGTCTCTGACAGTGCTTCAAAAGTAAGCATTGCTGAACCATCATCAGAAACATAACATGAGACTTTGTCAACAGGGTAATCCACAGCAAGAATAGACAACACTGTGTTGGCTGTTATAAGAGGAGGTTCCTTCAAAGGATCCACTGTACTGACAAAAACATCAACAGGAGCTAATTGTGATGGTTCCCCTTCCCTATCATATCTGCAAATGTGTATTGTGAAGAATCATTATAGAAAAAACATGAAGAATATTATGTTCAATAGAGAAAAAGAACAAGACATGATCACTGACCTCAAGGCAAGCCTATCAAGGTATGTCTCACGGTTGATTGGATACCATTTTGGAAACTGATCAAGAAGCCATGACAAAGCAAACCATATCTCACAAATGACCGATGTTAGCCACAAAGGATAAGCATCATGTACCGGATGAGTTACACGATATTGGAAGAAGAAACATAAAATGATGAGCCGAAGTATGATGACCACACGGTAGAGGTTAAGTTGGCTAGAAGGAATTGGTACTATACGGCTTAAAGGTTGCCGAGCATCATCGACCCTACAAAGGGAATTCAAATATCAGATGTATGATTATATGTTGAAGCATCATGAATAAGGCAGCAATTCTTAGCACATACCAGAAATTACCTATGGCTGAAAATTAGAGGTGGGCTGAGATGCACAGTTCAAAGACAAGTTATACTTACAATGGACTTGGTCAAACTGTGGACAGATATCTACATATTGCATCATTTGATAAATAGAAATATAAAATGACAAGCATTTCTGAATGATAAAGCTTGTCCCTATACTTGTACCTTATTGCAAAATAAGCATTTATTGTATGAATAATTTTATTGCTTGTAATACACACCACTGAAACTATCTAAATCTAGCTCTGGAACTGATGTAAATGAAAGGAACATGAAACGACTAGAGATTAACAGCCAGAAGGGAAAAAAAATCAAGAAAGCAATTCAAAAAGGCCATATCAGGAAAAATGCAAGGTCCATACATTTGCAGATCTTCACCATTTGAACCAGTTCCTTCCATATCTCCTTTGCCATCATTGTATTTGTTGGTCACATGCATTATGGTTTTGTCCTGTTTGAGCTTCCAACCTTCAACTCTTTCTTTCCAGTCAACACTACCAAGCCCATATGAGTTCAAGTCTTTGGAAGGGTCCACAATTCTTACTGGAACTGCCATATAGTTCACCAGAAAACAATTACTGAAAGCTAAATGCCATGTATTAATAAGTTTTATTTTGCAGATGGAAAGAGGATTTAATGTTACCTGGCAAGCTGGGATCTACATAACCTGATGATGGACTTCGAATAGAATGGCGATCAGGTGTTGCATCAGGGACCTCCCCAGAAACCTAAACATATTGGTTTAATGGTAAGACCAAGCAAAAGGTTGACCAACAATGGACATCATATTTACTGTTATAGCTTTGGACAGTGACTTAGCTATAGATTTGATGAAGGCTCTTAAACAATTTTGTTTGAGCTGTGTTTCTTGAGTTCTGGAGATCTTCGGGAGATCTTATCATCATTTTTGCTATTCTACGTGTCCTAAAGGGAATCAAATCTAATGAGAGCTTAAGCCGAAAAGAAACTTCGATCATTCTCTTTCACAGAAGTTATCTTTAGAAACAATAAAGACAAAAAAATTCTTAATTAGAAAATTCTTTGTGGCTCAGCGCTTCTTCATCATTTGAGAACTAAAAAGTCTAGGAATGTCTATTAGATGTTTTCATAATTAGTAAATACAGGTTAATATGCCCAGAGTGAGAAAAACCAACATTAATATTCACCAATGAAGTTGGTTTTCTTAATCGATTGACATGTTATCTTCGATTAATTTTCTACTCATTCATCTATATAATCTTAGCTTTTCTAGTTTATACTGTCACAGCATTCTTCATAGCATATAAAATAAAAGTTAAACTAGATAGTCAAATTTTAGTATGATCTTTGTTTACTCCCCCACATAGAATTTTTCTAGCATAAAAGCAGCTCCATGTCTATCACTATATTTTAGCAGAAGCAAAAATTTGCTGTTTTAACATTGCAATCCCTATTTTGCCCATGAAGCCAATGTTTAAGACAATGAACAAATGCCAAATATATTGTTTCCTAGAAGAAGTAAATTTCTTTTTAATCTACCTGTTGCCCACTGGTCAAATATGGAATACGGTGTTGAGGTTCATGTCTAAAAGAAGAAGATAAATCAACATCTTCTGCCGGTCCTTGAAGTTGCCATGTATGTCCAGCTTCAACATTGCCTTGCCTGCAATTGAACTCATTGTCTAGATCATCAACATCATCTTCCTCATCATCTCCATCAACTCGAGGACTACCTGAAATCCACAAGTCAGAAATAGTGAAGTAGGTCTAGGTTTGTGATTATATAATCGGATGGGAATTTCATCAAAAGAAGCATCATAAGAGATTCATTTTATGCTTACACATTCATATGCAACTAAAATCTCAGGAGTGAGTGGAATGATTAAAACCATGACCTTACCTTTGTGTCTCTTGTACCGAGTCTTGCATTGAGGGCAAGACTTATTCCCTTCCTTCCTCTCATATTCATAACAAGCTCGGCAGACTGGGAAGGCACACTCATTACAAGCAACAAAAAGGTCCCCCGTGTCTGAAAGTCCTACTGTATCACCACAGATTTGACACTCTTGGCCATCAAATTTTTTCAGCAGCTTTGGCTGCATTATGAAAGACGTAATTGAGGATCAGGAGAGAAAGGAATCAGAAAACTTGTAAAAGATGTCCATGTTCCAATGATGTAAACGTAAGTCAGGTGTATGAGATAAGCAAAGCTAACAACTTCATCAAAATATATTTAAACAGTTAAATAAAACACGAAAAACCAAGAAACCAAAATTTTGGTGACAGCCAAGACCAAAATTTGGTCCAAACTGCCAAATTAATAATTTCAGTTAGATGATCCTGCAAATTTCAATTTCTTCAGAGAAGTCTCATGCAAACCATGAAAATACCAGTGGATACGATATCAAGTCCAAGTCCATAAAGCACAAAGTGGCATGCAGATCTATGCCGGCAAGAAAGGGTAGCAAAGGATCTTTATGCATTTTTCAAAATACAGGGATTTCAAGCGCAATTAGGAAAGAAGACTGATATCTATCTAACAACACATAAGGAAGACAACAAAGTCGAGCGCATCAAAGTCGCAAATTTAACAAGAGTCCACAACAAGCAACTAGAGTTACAGCCAACTCAAAACAAAATTAAGCGATTGATTCACCCCTAAATCAGGTGAAGTTTAATGCCGAAGCAATCTTTTAACTAATACTTCCTGCAAGAAAGACAGTGAATCGCATAGGGTTGTCGACATCAGTTCAAAATCATACAAAAACTGACTAGAGAAGAAATTCCAAAATGGATATTTGAATGCAGAACAAAGGCAAAATTATGGTCTTTCCTAACAGTAACCAAAGGTATGCAACATCTTCAAATTGACCGGCACCATATGCCTTCCAATCCAGTCAATCCGAACAAAACCCATCACAAATTGCATAAGACGATTATGAACCCGAAGTCAAACCACAGAAACCGCAAAGTGCACCACTTGATCCAAGCAACAGGCCGACCAAAATGCCAGTTCTTTCAAAAGAATCGAGAAGAAGGAAAAATGGTCGGATCTTGGCCATCCGTAACAGGATGAAGAGGCGAAAAACGGCAAACACCCACCCCAGCTTCTCCTCCCTGCCGAATCATCACGAACTCGTTCCGCTTGTGTGACCCCGCCACCATTCCCGCATTGGCTTCCATGACGCTCCCGACACCCTACCCAGATCCGATCTTTCTCCGAGCTGCCCACCAAACTCTCTGGAGAAGAATCACCTTACACCGAGGAGGAGGAAGAGAACAATCGATCGGGATCTCTTCCGATGGGAGCCGAAGAAGCGCACCGGTGGTCTCTCACTCGCTGCCGCAATCCCCCATCCGATGATTCCTATCCTCCTCAGCCGTCCTTTCCTCCTTCATCTCATATTACTAATAAATTAAATATAAACTAACATACGTTTAATCGCAGCCGTCGGATGGAAGGGTTTGATGGATGCTTAAGCGTCCGATCACCGCGCACGACACCGCCAAGTGTCGGTGAACTGGTGCAGCTAAGCCATTGTCGGCTTCCTCGGGCAAAGCTTGGTGTCTCTTACAGCAACAGTGGTGACTGGATGCGTCGGTGTCGGCGAAACGTGACGTCGTTGTTGTCGTTTGTTTGTAACGGCTCGTAATCTACAGAATCGGTCAACTGAAAGAACGTATCTGATTCACTATGAATTAATTATCCTAAGATAACTAACTACATTGCATAAAAAAGAAAGAAAAAAAATATCTAAAATTTTTCCGTCGTCAACTGTACGTCCCCATTCGAAGTGGGGAGAGATATCAATCGATCCAGTCTGCGTAAATATGGTTCAGCTTCTTTATCCTCCGCAACCTTGGGAAACACTTCAATGTTGGTTCTGAGCTGGGTGGTGGTGGTGTTCCTGTCCCAACGTGGGTCGGAGAGTTTGCAGATCTGGGAAGAGTACTGCTTCTCGTAGCCTCTTCCGAATAATCCTTCGCTGCCTCCGCAACGCTCATCGGAGTCTTCTTCAACACTGTACCAACAAGAACACAACAGCTGATCAAACACAAAGCAGACTCTAAATAAGCCATGAAAGCAAGCAAAGCCTGGCTTCGAGTGTACCTGCAGAACCATGCGCGGAGACGCATCTCTCGTTGGATCGGCTGGCGTTGGCTACAGGCGCTGCAGGCAGCGTCGGTCTCACGGCCGAGCCACTCCCTCGTGCATGCGAGTGCGAGTACAAGCATCTGTCGCCGTAAGGGCAGGCACCGGCGGCAAAGCTCCGGCACAATTTGGTCTTGTGCGTCCCGGCGATATCCTGCCAGTTGGGCACCGGCTCGCGGAGGTCGGCAGGTCCGTGGGCGAACCTGCAGAGGTGGCCGTAGGGGCAGACGCCCCTGGTGCTAAAATTCTGGCACAGTCGAGTCTTGTAGAACACGAGGTTTGGGTCAATGGCGGGAGGAGGAAGGGGAGGGAGCATCGTAGAGATCGATGAAGGCATGTTTGGAACGGGAGGAATCATGGTAGGGGGTTGTTGTGGTGGTGGGTGTAAGACGAACCGACGTTTCTTTGGCGGGGGAGGCTCCATGAATCCTTGCTGCTGCTGCGGCGGCGGACGGAGGAGGGTTGATAGGAAGACAGGCTTCGGGACAAGATAAAAAGAGGGAAGAAGGCTCAAATCAACGACAAATCTTAATCCTACTCACTCCAACTTGGAAAACGCCCGCTACCGAACCCAACTGGAACACCAGTGGCGGTTGGAATAGTCCTACTACCCAACTCTGTTGTATCAATAGATAGGCCTATCCGACTCAGCATGCACTTCTAGTTGATGTATGATGATAATTTGTGTCACAAATCTCATCAGATATATTATTTTACATCTAAAATGTTAATCTGATGATAATATATCGATCTCACTTATCAAATATTGAAGATTTGAAATCTCATCCGAACGATATATATATCAGATCAGATCTACTTATCAAAGATTGAGGATGTCAGATAACAAACTTCCATATACTCTATAATAGCAAGGTTTAAAGATCAAATCTTATCATCACCGATTCCCATTTGACAATTCAGGTTGAATCAAACATTTAAAAGTAAAACCTTAATCATAACACGACTGTAAAGGAGACTATAATGTGAACAAATTACATTAAAACAAAGGCATGGCCACTAAATTCTCCAAGCAAAACACGTAGTGAGCTTAAACCTACAACGGTAAATAAACTAATATGGTAATTAAAAAAGAGAGCTATGAGTGTGTAGAGATCATTTGGATTCTATCAAGTTGATAAAAGAGTGATGGCACACAAATTTTACCATAAAGCCCAAACCAAAATTATGAATTAACAACGTGATTATCAAACTCTAGCACACTTATTCATGATGGATCTTTAATTAAGAATGAGATCCGTCAAGTCCCAGCACCGTGGTAAGAAATTTGCAGACATCATTCATCTCACCAGGGACAGTATAGTGGCCAAGCCTACACAATTTCAACGGTTAGTTCTATAGAGGATGCAATTTGGCTGACCGAATAAAAATGGTCATGTAAAAAAAGATTGCATACCCATTGTATGTTTTGAGTGCAGCGTTTTCAAATCCACTTGATTTTAAAACCTGAGCAGATTTCTCACCATGTTTATATAACACCACTTCATCTCCTGTAAGAATTCAACTTTAGCATAACTGAACAAGTTACCATTGCAGAATGTAATAATGCTCCAAAGTAATACAACTTCCAACATTTAGTAATTGGGATAAAACATTTAGAGAAAAGAAGAATGTCATATTGCAGATTTGTGTTGAATCACGAGAATCAGATGCTGATAAATATGACTCGAAATATGTTCAGACCTCAAGAGATGAAATGGTGTATAATCTACATCATCAAGAATTCATCTTATAATGATTTTGATCATTAAATTCATCATTTTGATGATTAGAAGAATACTAGATGAAGGTATTACAAGACTGCCATCTTCCACTTGCATTTCCATGAGAAGTGAAATGTATCGTTAACTGACTTAAGTGTTTCATGTGCTACATTTTGGATAAAAGGTGCATGAGCTGATCTCTTGCATATTGCATAACTATTTTAGTCAGCTAAAACATGAGATCAATGATACATCAGGTTGGCATCACCTGGTAAATTCATGAATATCATAGATAGATCTGTTTGTATGTAACTTAACCTAAAGCCAGCAGCTAAATGTGCAGCTCAAGTGCACATCTAGAGGATATAATGAGGAACCACAGCATGATATATTTATGATGATGTACGGACGCATACCATTTCCATGGCAAAGTAAAATAGGCAAGGATGAAGCTCGTCTTGCAGCATCTTGGGAACCTTCCAACTTTCTCTTCAGACTCCTAAAAAAAAAAATGGCTTTGCAAATGAGATCACTCTAGATTTAAATGTCAAAGTAGAAGTGTCGCATTGACATGGAAGCTCTTTATGACAGTACAATATACCTCGCGCATGGAAGCCAGCCACTTAGACCAACAACAACACTTAGATTGACAGGGTAGGGCTTGCCATTTCCATATTTTCCATGAGCACAACAAGTTGCAGAGTACAGGGCAGTGGCAGCACCCATACTAAAGCCACCAACGCCAAGTTTGACTGTGATAGACAGTCAAAAAGTATAGCACATTACAGATCCCAATTGATCAAATTACATGCAACATGCATGACATAGGTGGCTTATGCAAAACATACAAAGCTTAATGACGCACATGATCACAGGTTTAATGCGCCATAAGAAATAAAGAAGATGGTCTTCTAAATTAATCTGTTGCACGAAGTTGGCTGTTTTTGCTTTTATCATCTTAGCTTCTACTGATTGCATCAAGTAGACAAATCCAAGGTTCTGATATACAACTTGGTCCATTTCGAGCAACTAATGGTGAGTTGAAAAGCTAGACTATATACGAAGGATGGCATATATTCTTCACAAACGTCATGTTCATGGATTAACAGCTACCATATGGTGAACAGGCACATCAAAATAAGTTGAAAAGCTAGACTATATACGAAGGATGGCATAAATTCTTTGCAAACTTCATGTTCATGGATTAACAGCTACCATATGGTGAACAGGCACAACAAAATAGGTTTGTTTGAGAGAACATACTATCAGCAGGCTCTGTCGACAATAAATTTGCAACATGTGCAGCTGATGCATCCATTCCTTCAACATCATCAGGGCCATCCTCTGACAGATCCCCAACGTCAAACCCTATAAAACAGAAAACTTCTTAGGTACCTTGCCAATATCACATATATTATAATTTTGACTCCCATGCACTTATCCCACAGATACAAATATTGCATTGATATGTTACTCCAACCAGTTCGGAACTCAACAATTTTACATATGCATTCACTCACAAGAAAGTAAACTTATAACAGATATTACAGTCAATCTAATTAACTTACAAGCAGTTGAAGGAAATCCACCAAAAACTGCTACAGGCCTGGTAGGGGCAGTTGGGCATATCCACTTAATCTGCATAGGTCCAATTGAGTTCATAAAGATTTTAATAGAAGACCAGCAAATGATGAACTACCCAAGATCATACTAGTTAAGTTAAGGGTAATAGAAAATGTTATTTTCATATTTATCATGGTATAAAAAATGATTAGCAATTTTGTTCTTACATTTGGAAGAGGGAGGGTTTCCAGGAGTTGGGACCAGCTGCAGCATAAGCAAGAAATAAGCAGATAAGGAATGGAACTATCAGACTTCTTAGCACAACTTTTCCCTAAAAGGGTAGCAGTTTCAGGTAATTATAGATCAGCTATCAGACACATGAATTCCCATGCCACTACAACAGATGGTGCACTGTAAACTTTCATATAAAAATTAAGTCTTCAGAAAGAAACAATGAACAGAAGACAGCCAACTACACCGAGCATTGGACCAGGCTTCTCATAAAAATGCTAAGATGCCATTAACATAGAACAAGGATAACTATAGCACATAAAACATTTTTAAGGTAGCAGCTAAAGCAGACAACAGAAATTTGATATGGAGTATCTTTCTCTCTTGTATTGGACTATCAGTTTTTGCAATTTTTAGTTTTTCTCAAAGTGCAACCAAAGAGGTCTTTCATAAAACTCATAGTCATAGCTGCTAAACTGATGCCTGATTCTCTATACTGAACAGACAGGAGGAGAGTTGAAGGAAAGCTAGTAAACTGATGGTCACACCATCAAGACTTCGATCTTGTTTTTTTCTCTTTTTTTTCCTTTTTTGTAAGTGGGCAAGGTCCTAATCAAGTTCTAGTAAGCAAAGAACAGAGAAATTCCAACTGGATGGTACTTTTCTATTTCTTACTGATTTTTTAATGTGATGGTCTTCTTATAGCACTAATTAAAATATGATTTAATTACGTAAAATAACCAGGATCAGTTTTTATATTATAAAGTCACAACTTCTGTTACAGCATTAAAATGTGGAGAAGAATTCCCTCGTTAAGCAACCATAAAAGAATAATCTGGATTTTACAGTACTTTAGAGAAAATAAAATGACTATTTTTTGGAGAAGCAACATGATGTAAAACTCGTTGAGGAAAACAATAGATGCGACTTAACAAAGATGCCAAGCAGCCTTGAGTTGATATCCAACATAGACAGTAACTTAATAAAGATTGCCCAACATCCTTCAAATAATATCCAGAATAGACTGATGCTGCACATGGTCCAACTTCATGTGACATAAGATATCATGCACAAGCAGTGGTTTAATATGGTCTCTCAATCACTTTATATTCTACCGCCTACTAGATTAAACTTATGCAGAAAATTTTTCTGGGGTCAGAACCAACTTCACTGACAAACTGATGGTCAATAGTGAATGTTACAGGTTTATCAATCACACACAAAAATACACAGAGGGGAGCTACCAATACCTTGCTCCATTATCACCTAGGCCATGAAGCCACACAACAGTGGCCAGGTGCCTCCCCTTAGGTCTGACCACATGGGTCCTTCCAAAGTCAAACGCCCTTGCAGCAGTCTTAGCACCTGAATTTATTCATTGATTCATTCAAACAATCCCCCATAGCAGCAAGGAACCGGAAGATTGGTAACGGAGGAAGAAAGAGTAATCAAACCTGAAGCAATCGAGCTGCTTCCGTAGCTCATCTCCGCAACAGCAACAACAGCCCCTCTCCCCCCTAGCAACCTCCAGATTCTACAGGAAATGGCTTCGTAACGAACTCGCACTACCTGCGGAAAGAAGCACCATTTTTTGACATCAAATGTAGAGTTCAGGAACACACAATAACAAGAAGCCACTAAGATCTGATCCAGGGAAACGCGTATGGGTCCAAAAAAGAACTTCTCAGAATGGAGGATAAAAAGGGGGTAAAGGGGGGAAAAGGAAGGGAGCTTTCCAACCTTGAGGCAGAGACATCCTTGGCTTGGATTTGCTCCCAAGAATCGATGCTACCGGAAAGAGTAAAGTGTAGTGTCGCAAAAAATAGAGAGGGAAAAGAAAAGAGCATCGACAACAACACGTTCCACAATAACCAAAAGTACTCAAGACAGAAAGAGCTACAGGGCTTCGATTCGTGATCAAACCTCAGATTACCAAAGGATGCTTGATTATTGCTTTCGCTTTCCTAGATCTATCTCGCTTTCTCCTTGCTTTCGCCGGCAGCAGCAAGGGTTCTTGGGATCGGGCAGGGGAATGGCACGGTGGGAAAAGAGGGAGTCGCGGACAACCGTCGAAGAACAGAGCGGAACCCCAACCCGACCAAATGGCCACCATCGACGGGCCTTCTTATCGGTTGCAGCCGTTCCATCAATGTGATGGGCCACGGCTTGTCGCTTGCTTGTTTGTGCCGTTAAGGCCCACTGTCGAGTTGGCCGAGTACCGGATGACCATCGTACCGCCCACCAACTGTTTGGTGATTGGCCCGTCATCATCATCCCTTGCCGTTGCGGTGCAAGCGAGACGGCCAATGCCTCCGCGACTCGGACGGCAAAGGAGTCAAGCTGTAATTAAGCTCAATCGACTCCGAGAACCATGCATGGGTTGTTAGTCTCAACCACGGTTCGGTTTAAACTAAAACCAAACCATAATTAAATCGGTTAAGGTCGAGAACCGAACCGAACCGAACCGACTAAGATCAAGAACTGAATCGAGTTCTAGCCGTTCGATTCTAGTTCCTACGATCTAGAATCGAAATCAGAATCGTTGATTCCGGTTCAATTACAGAGATAATATGTAATTAGTTCCAAGTTAATCAACAAGTTTAGAACGACGGATTATGATCCCTCATCTCGAGAATTATTTGATACAAATACTGCGGTGCTTTAGTTGGCGATCATCTTCGTTTATCTTCGTTTTCCTGCTACAAGCAACGTAATCGGGATAGAAGAGTTGCAGATAAGCGTGGGATCTCATGTCACTTTCTATGGACTGACAGAGAAAGAAAGCAATTTATCGAACACATGAAGCAATACTATAATCCGATATGATATCAAAGAGAGAGCCAATTCATCCGTTTCACAAGAAGCAGAATGACACGGGAGCTACGAGGAGAGGTGTGCTAATTACTTGCACGTAGTAAGTATACTAATCTTCGCTGTGTTTTGTTGTTTTTGATCGATCTATAATGGCGGATGAATCAGCGTGTTGTGTTCGTTCCTCTCTCTCTCCGCGTCTATCACATCTTCTCGACAAAAAAATCCAGCAGCCCTGTAGCCCTGTTTCTTCATCCGATCTGCGTGTTCTTATCGGGATGAACCTACAAACACCAGTGTTGCAGATGAAGCATCGGACGAAGATGAAACTTGATCGATGCAGTGTCGTTCGTTACCTGGTGGAACCTGTCATCGTTGAAGCTCTTGTTTCGATGCTTGAGTTCGCCTCTGTGGGTGGTGAGGTCGTCCAGTATCTCAGCGTCGCACACTTCCACACGGCCGTCATCGCTGTCCGACGTCGACGCTTCTCCTTCCTGCGAGTCCGAAACAAAGCCATCGATGTGAATGGCCGTGACGGTGATGCAGTGGAGTGAGGTCGAGGGTGTCGAGCCCGTGTACCTTAAACGAAAAGCTGCGAGCGCGGCGAGGGGTGCCGGCGATCTCATCGTACTCAGCCGCGTCCAGCTCCCAGAGATGGTGCGGATGGAAGAACTTGGGGAGGACGTGCTGTCTGATGCTGAGCAGGACGAAGAATGGCAATGGGAAGAGGATTCCTGCTATGGGTATCCATGTCACCCCAAAGCACAGCAGCAGGTAAAGGAACTGGAAGATCGTGAAGGCAGCGATCTGCCTGAAGGGAACCGATTCCACGAACGAAGCATGCATCCCTTCCAAGACCCTAACGAGGAAGCCATACACGGTGATGAGATCAGAGACAGAGAGAAAAGAGGCTGGTAGAACAGGGAGCGGACTTACTTGTAACGCCGGCTGGGAGTGATGAGCAGAAGCAGTGTCCGCTCCCAGAACTGGTTTCCGGGCAGACTGTCGATGGCCATGTAAGCGAAGTAACCCCAGAGGACGGATGTGGGTATCATCTTGATGACGGGCATGGCTGCAAGGCAAGCACCCACGAGCAGCGACTGCAGGAGGTTGGTCACTCTTTGCTCGTTGACCCGAACAGGCAAGTGGGCGTCGATGTGCTTCTCCGGATCGAACGCTCCCTTGGAATCGTCTCCGCCGGCGCCGTTGCCCATGACTGCGTCCTTCAAGTTCTTCAGTTCTTTATCGATCGAGATGCTCTGCACGGGACGAAATCTCCGGTAAATCGCACTGAATCCTATCGAATCTTGCAAGAGCTGTTGTATTACCGTAGACCCCTCGTCCATTTTGACGAACACCTCTTGCATCTTCCCATACATCTCCGAGTTGGTCGCTTGCTGCCTTATGCTCTCCTTGGCAGTCTCCACCATCTTCTTGCGGATTATCTGAACAAAGCAGACATTAGAGAAGCTTGTTTCCGGATGCAACAGAGACAGCAGATCCACCCACCCGCCTCTTGAGGACAGCAAGGCTCTTGGTGTGCATGGGGGACTGAGGGAGGACGCCATTGGAAGGGGGGATTCCGAGCAACCCACAAACCAGAACCTGAGATGGGAACGGAACGTCAAGAAAGAAGTACGATGCATCTACGACGGTGGAAGAAGAACAGAGTTGATGGTAAACGTGCCATGAAGCCGAGGACCAAAATGTCGTAGTGGTAGGCGGAGGGTTTCTTCAGATTGAACTCCTTCTGCTGTGCCATCTGGGAGGCGACGCTGTGGTCGAAGAAGTAGAGTCCTGCGACCATCAATGCAGGTATGATGGCAGCGAAGATGTATACTGGAGGAACAGACAGCATATCCTGCAGATCATCCGGCAAACAAATTAGAGAGCTTACTGCTCTGATCCTTGCAAGCTGTGATGAGAAGATGCATTGTTACCTTTGCAACAGTCCAATGGTACAAAGATTTGGCTTCCCATGGAAGAGGACTGAAGAGCCTCCTTGGAACTCCAGAAGGAACCTTGTTGGGGACAGCGTATGACATGGCCGTCCACAACAAGACCATCAAAGGCACACCATAGTCCGCGGTAAGACCTCTGAGCCACCCTGCATCCAAAAGCAGAGACTTCTCAGAATCTCTCTGTGCGTGCGCGCGCGCGCGTGTGTGCAGCAATCAAAACGATGGCACACCTGTGCCGTACTTCCATGATCTCGCCCTCCTGCTCTTCATTGCGGTAAGAAGAAGACCAGCAGCAAATATGATCCCCAGGAGCCCATTTGTGTACAGCCACTCAAACTGGAAGATTGGTAGAGTTCGGTCTTCACCTTTGGGTACTCTGAATTCACTTACGACCCCCTGTGACATCCTGTGTTAGTGATGATCCTTTAACAGAGGGATCATTATATCAAGCTAATCTGAGAACACACGCGGGCGCGCGCGCACCTTAATAGCTTCTTGGAAGAACAGAACTGTGATCAGCATTCCGAAGAGTTCATCCGCAATTCTTGTGAATCTACTAATGATAGCAGAAGCATTAAAAATTGAGAGAAGAAATAGCATTACAGCAGTCCACACGCAGACCCTGGAAGCAGCAAAGAAAACCAAGTTAAGCAACAAGAAACATAGATAGCATGATCTGAATCAAACATTACCATCCTGCCCAGGCCAAGTATAGACGCCCTCCCAGATCTTCACGTCCTTTAGCGAAGCTGTACAGGTACGTGTACATAATCACGGTAGGCTCTGCGACTCCCACGATCAACATTGGCTGCCCGCCGATGACGGAGTGTATGACGCCACAGATGGCGGTAGAAGCCAAAGTTTCGACGGTGCTCAGAGCTCCATCTGCGACAGGTTTAAGTCGACGGCTTAGAGGTACCGATGGGGGCAGTCGTATCGATCCAATGGGAAAGAGTGCCTACCGGTGTCTTTACTGAGTTGTTCTCCGAAGGCGATGACAGGAAGTGCGGAGGCAAAGAAGATGTACATTGTTGGAGCCAATATGCTGAAGATCAAATAATCCGATGAATAATAGAGATCGAGATGGTGGATAGAAAGATGCAATCGTACCTCATGCCCGAGTGACATCCGCAGATCCAGTCTTGCTTGTAGCATGAGGCTCTTCCTTTGACATCGTTGATGATCCCCCCCAAGGGAGTCTTGAGTTGAGCCATTCCTGGACAGAGCACGTAAGAAGATCAGCAACGCGACAAACACCGGAAGCAATCCTAATGGCAGGCACGGCTGCCTTATTAAAAGAAGGAATCCGCAGAGGATGTCTCAGAGGACAGAGAATATATAGAACATGAAACCATGAAAAGAAAGCAGAGGACAGATCATGGAATCCGAAGATAACTCAAATAACCAATACTAGTGTCGGTATCGGGGAGGGAGGAAACCGAATGAGCACCGACCTGTTGCAGTCTCTCTTGGGCAGGACGAGGAGAACGTGAGGACGCAATGCCTCCGGAAGCGCGTCGAAAAGAGAGATAGAGCTAGAGAGAGAGAGAGGAAGGAACAACGAGGAGGGGGAATCCCCTCTTCTCCTCCTCCTCCTCCTCCTCCTCCTCGCCTCTTTCTTTCTCGGTTTCTTCCCTGTCCTGGGATGACAGCGAGGCGAGAGATGGAGCGAGGACGGCGCGGGGGAAGCGCTGCGTCGCGCACGGGAGAGAAATAGACGGGGGAAAGGGGGACCCGGGCAACGTAGGGGTGGGGGCCCGCGGAGGAACCGCGCTCCGGGCTTCCTAAACGAGACAAAAAGGTCCAGGTGGCGGGAGGTTTGGCGGTCAACAGATCTAGTATTGGGGGAGAGGGGCCACATCGGCGGATCCAATCGCGGTAGATCTACGGTGGGGACCGCCTCGAAAAAGTAAGCCGCGTTTGTAGCCGAAGGGAGGTTTCGGGTGCCCACCCTCCGCACACGTGATTGCTGAGTCGACGGGTGGCTCCCAGCTGTCCGCGGTGCGCCTCCCTCGGTCTCTCTCGGTAGGGGTTTCACCGGCCGCTTCTTCTGCCTCGTTTCCTTTCTTCTTCGTGTATGTGTGTATGTGTCTGTGTATACTTTGGCTGTAGAGTGACGACGAAAAGATACAGTCTGGAGATTGGAGAAACATTGAGGTTCTATTTTCACGACAATAACACCACACATTTTGAATCAATTCTTTTCATTCATCGTCGAGATTGATGATAGCGTCATGCGATGCGGCTGGTTGGATTGTGGAGTGAAGATTTATGATATAAGATTGATATGTTGGCAAGATTTAAGGGATGGTTGGCCATGAGAAAAGATTATGCTAGGGATGAAATTAGTAAAATCCCTCTATCAAATTAGTACATGTTCATCCATTCTGGAGAAAAGGATTTTTAGTGTTTGTGATGTCAAGTTGATGACTAAAATCGATACGATCAATCATATATGATCTTAATATCAAAAGTTCTAATCCGCTTAAACATTTTCTAAGTGCGGCCTTCTTCATCCACATGGATCTGTGGCGTAACGAAGGGTGAGGGTTTTGTAAGGGTTTTCTTCGGTGGATGCTCAGCCACGACGCGTATGCGCCGTAGAAACGAAAGGTCTTTTCTTAGAGCTGCAGGAAGAAGAGCTTTCATCTCTGCGACTTGTGGTGGAGTGTCCGAGGTATCCATGAAGACAAAAGGACGAGGCTTGTGTGTCTTTAAGCAGATACTACTTGAGTAGGGGAAAGAGAGATCGTTTTGTGGTTCCAAGAGCATCATCTCTTTCGATGGATCCACGGAGATGCTGTGCCGGCAAAATGGTCAGGGATGTGTGGTGATTGGAAAGCAGAGAGAGAGAGAGAGAGAGATAGAGCGATGGCAATGGTCGAGAAGTCTGAGCGCCACTGGAGCTGGCGAACCCCATCCACGATGTATGTGGTAGCGCATGCATTCGCATACTAACCACTAAGAAACCACGTAATCATACGTAGGATGCATGTTGTGGAGGAAAGATAGCAACTCGGTTTCGCGGAGACTAATGACCAGATGCTGAGAAGAGAAAGAGTACTCAATCAAAGGAAGTGTGTTGATATCAGCCTTCCTGGTAAGAATCATGGATGGATGGCAATGTGGTAACACCACGTCCATTAAATGATTTTTTTTCTTCTTTCTAGAATGTTGATTGGGATTGTGTGTAATTCAAAGTTAATTGCTATGTAACACATGAAACATTGCATGAAATTTATTAATGATGGGTGTTGCTCACTAGATATGCATGGTTCCATAGGGTGGTGACGAAGAGAACAGAGACGATCAGGATCGTTTCACCGAGTTCTCGATGCCCCGAACACAAGCTCGAAGAGATGACAAAAGTTATAGTCATTCAACAAGAGCTTATGATAAAAATATTTTCTAAAATATTTTTTATCCTAGGAATATTCGCTCGCAAAAAAATTTAAACTAGTCTCGAATATTTTTGGACTAATGATTCATGTTCAATCAGGAAGAAGGAGACTGCTCCTCTCCTCTCCATCATAGATGAGTCCAATGAAAAAGAAAGGAAAGAGAAATTTTCCGAGGACACTAGAGAACCACAAGAACAGCCTAATGGTCTAGATACTGAGCAAAGCCCTGATGAGATGGCTGCTGAGCCCCAAGAAGAAGATGCATCTGCAGTGGATGTGAGGGAGAGAGGTTAAAGAAGGTAGCTTCAAAGAAGTAGAAGAAGAAATGAACCAAACAGAAAGAAAAGAACAACTAGAATCAGCAAGCAGTGCAGTGAACTGCATCCACTGTGTCAATATGATCCGTAGACATCTATCTACAGAGCCATTGTACAAACCTAACATGGGATTCCTAACCCTACTAAGCCGAGCACAAGACAGCTAATGAGGCCAAGGTGCTATAAGTGCAATATTGATAGAGGTCTGTCTTATGTTCTCAGCTTCAACAAATACATAACAAAGAGTGTTTGTAACTCAAGTTTAGGGCATCAAAGCTCCTCCAAAGTGGAGGAGACGAAGGCAAGCATTTGCATAATTTAACTTTCTTAATTATTAAGTTAGTCGACGTACCAGCAAATCATTGATGAGAGCTCCGGCAAATCCTGGAAACTTCTGATCAGTCATGGAGACTTGAAGGCCTTCTGGTAATAACTCAATTTATATATTTAATGCATCCAATCGATGCACAGTATTGTTAAGATGAAGTGAGCTCAGAATCAAGGATTAATTTCCTCTGTGGATCAGATGGAAATGGAAAATAAATAAGAGATTAATGGAAAATTTTCAACAGGTTTGAACAGGCTCACCAGTCGCAAGGTGCAGTGGCAACTCACAACCGATCTAAAATGCAGTACGGTGAAAGCCAATAAATCTTGTTATTTGATCTTCATGCACTTGGCGAGGACCTTTGCAAATCTGTTGTACATATGATTCTTCAAGTACTTCTCTTGCACCTGCCTCCTTCCCAGCATTCCCATTTTGTTCCTCGCTGATGGATTGCTCAGCAGATACTGAATATTCTGGCCCAGGACTTGTATTCCTTGCTGCCCAACTGGATGCAGAAGGCCGGTCACTTTGTGCTCGACAATCTCCCGAGTGCCCCCTGCATCTGTTCCAAGAACCTGCTCCGCAGGCAACAAGAAGAAAAAAAATTTTAAAAAAATTTATAGAGAAAAAATTTGCTTACCAAGAATATAAGACAGTCCTCGAGTATTGCATTTTGTATGCAAGCTGCACTACATCTATAGGAACAATATGGAATTGTTGACAAGTTTCTCTTTTGACTTCATATTGGCTTTTCCTAGAATTAGAAAAGGGAACGATCATGCTGTCTAGCACAAATTATGTTCCATGCCCAATGGATGGAGCGTAACCAACTCTTCTCAATGTGAAGTTAAATGTAAGTTGCACTCTCATATCTATCAGCATTTAGCATTGTGGTAAAGCAACATGATTGAAGTCATGATCCTACTTAGATTTGTGTGCATTAAGTTCTTGAATCTTGAATGGAAGTGAAAAGGCAAGTCTTATTTTCTTGCTTTATGGTGGGATCATAAGAAGGGTGTGTAGTAGTTTAACATGAGATATCGATATAAACTTGAGTTATCCTTGAAATTTAAGATTCTTTACTAAAAGTTGGTTCTGAGTAATTTATGTTTATCTAAAGGTGTTTACTTCTGAGTACATATGCATTCAACTTTAGAATGAGAGCGTAAATGTCAAGGTCATCAATCAACAGAAACATTACCCTGTACTGAGAATAAATTTGGAATGAGAGTGTAAATGTAAGAAACAAAATAAGATTTCGAGTGGCAATACCGGCAGGCCAAAAGCCATAGCTTCAATTGTAACCCTCCCAAATGTTTCTCCAAGTCCCTATATACCAAATTGTCAAATGGTTATCAAACAATATAAAAATGGAGTCGATATTACATGAAATAATAAAAAACAACAAAAATAGTACATCAAATAATTGACGACAACAAAAACAACAAGCTATAAAGTCCCATCTTTTTGAGTCTGCACAAACCTGACATTCGATGAAATGATATTGAAGAATTATTTATTTCTTTCCTATTTGTCTCAACACAATATCCAGCAACGTGGTGGAAGGAGCAAATCATCTACACTTAATTTGAGAGATGAGAATAGGCAACATACAAAATTTTGGATCATGTGCAGCTAAATTAAAAGTTTTCAGCTTTTGACTACTCTTGGAACCTACATCAAACAGTATATTCATTTCCTTCTTTTGCTATCCAACAACTCATGGATGTTGATCTTGCCTTTCTGGGCTGATAGTGAAGCGATCAAAATTCTAGACATGACAAGTAGAGAAACAAGGTATTATGCTTCACAATCAAGAGAAAGAGTGATTGTCATATTCATCAAAAGACCGCTGGACAGTTTCACAGATTTCCTTCAATTTAATTTGTATACCACATTTGGTCTTAAAAGAGGTTATAACTTTACATAGTATTTAAATATATCTGTCCAGAGATATCGGATCTGGCTCAAACGAAGATAATAGCAGAAGGTTGTCCCACGGATCCTTTAGTGAGAAGGCCATCCTCAAGGAGATTAGAACATACAGAAAGATTCCTTGACTTATGATTGTTCACTATTAAGTATACAACATTAGTTTTGATTTATCACTTCTGAACTAATGGCACCTTTACTTAGGTGTTTTAAAAAAGGATCAGGTGCATGAATCAGGCACTGGATGCTTCTTAGGTCAAAGTTAGCCACAAATGAGATCCTTAGGGTAACCATGAACATCCATAATACTCGAGAAGCTAAGAATCACAAATGAGATCAGAAAGGAAGATGCTAAGGCATAGTTTGAGACTTCGTTGATGACAAAGCAGAAATCACAGGAGAATTATTATTTATAACGGAACATAAATTGGAACCTGTGTAATGATTACCAGGATATGAACATTAATGAGTAGAGACATATAGATAACAAAGATCTACATAAATCCTCCTAGAACTATAACAAAGAACATAAAAGGAGAAAAAAATGAAAAATTTGAACAGAATGCCCATGTCATAGATTTGAATTTAAAAAAAAAAGTTTAAGTATTATCAAAAGTATAGTCAGATTCTACCGAGATATATGTGAAAATGAAGAGAAAAATGAACAATGAAGTTAATGATTATCATCACAAACAAATATTATACATGGTGTACAGACATGTTATCTTAAGTAATCCTGTATCACCTGGGCATTTATTACATAAACATCTGCTGCAGCATAAAGTGAGGGAACCCGTGTAGTTGCTGGTGTCCACAACACTAGTTTTGATAGGTTTGAATGTTGAGATAGAAGTCTCAGCATCGATTTTACGTAAAGCACTTTGTTGCTCTTGGATCCAAGTGAACCTATCAGAACTTTAAGGTGCTGCTCTTCTTGGCCCTTACTATCAGACAGCAAATTCCTTAGTTTTCGTTGATCTCCTCTTGTCAGACTGTTAGAAGTGTGATTACCCGAGGAAAGTATATTTGCTAATTTTGTGCGTTTCCTCCTCCTTTTCTTAGATGCTGCACTAGTAGTGTTACCCTGCTGGACATTATCCTGCTTGATTGACTGTGAGATACTGCTAGAATTAAGCTCAACAGTTATGATTGTCCTGTTCTGATGAGTAACTACTGGAAAATTCTCAGCAAATGACCTGTTTTTCTCAAACACTTCCAGGGAAACATTATGTTCAGCCACCAAAAGAGCTGATTCAAGAAATAATCGCTGACCTTTTGTGGGGTTTATACTGCTCAAGGACATCACAAGCATATCGTTGTCTCCCAAGCCCATTTCTTTCCTAACAGCAGCTCTTAATGTATTCCTCTTCTCTAGCATGCTTTCCACGCTGAATGCTGGAGTATTCAGGGAACATGGAATGCCAGCGACAAAGGCCAGTTCATCATTTAGAGAAAGAGGAACTATCATAGGTTGCATAGTTAGATGAATGTGTTCTTCTTCACACCAAGTTAACCACTGTTTTGATTGTGACTCAGACAAGAAAGCCAGCATCTTCACTCTGCTAAGCATATCCTTTGACCGGTCAAAGTATCCTCGTCGATTCTCCATGATCCACCAAATGATTTTACTTGACCCAGCTGGAAAATGTGCCAGATATTGGTCTACAACAGTAAAATCAAGCATTCGTGATTAGCTTGGCAGTGTAGATTTGTCAGGAAAATCAGAAACTTGATAACCACACACAAAACATATTTATTGGATTAGAGAAAAACAATTAAAAATTTTATGAAATAAATTATTTTATACTTGGATTGATAATAACATCATCAAATCCCTTAAGTTGTAAGATGTACTAGAATTTATTTATGAACTTACCGCATACTCATGTTTCAGCAGCAATTAGTACAAAAGGAAAGAAACATGTAAAGAACTAGAGAAATTGCACAATAGTAGAATTCAATGTATTATCTTACAGAATCTAATAAATTAGTGCATAATTTGACTATTTCTTACCTATCCAGGATGAACAGACAGCTGATCCAGCTATAATAAGATTTGCTTTCATGGCAGTCCTAAAGCTGAACTGCGCCCTGTCTTTAAGTACTCTAATCCCTCTTCTGTCAAGCTCGGTAATTAGCCCACCTTTCATGCTTAGCACAACAGCAGAGACGGTACCGCCACAGCTCAAAAGCTCCGTCGCCAATTCCATCATCGAGAGTGGAGCTCCCGTCATGGACAGTTCGTGAAATATCAACACAAATGACCGTGACCAAACAAAGCGGGCAAATTCCCCTTTCCTATCACAAGTGCCCCTCCTTTTATCAGCACTCCAACCTAGAATTCTATCCTCAGTCTTGCCAAATGGCCCCACAATCATCCCATATGAAGTATTTTTTCTTGGTATCAAACCTTCCTCCAGCGCACCAGTTCTATCTTCCGCCACTGAACGTTTCAGCTTGCCCCCAACCTTCCGTAGTCTACGTACCATTCTTCTATTGCTCTTCTTAGTAGTATTTTGCTTTGATGAAACCTCTTTCAATTTCTTGACCAGAGTATGACCAAGCTTCTTCGAAGTCAAGTTCTTTCCTTCCAATACTACAAGATTCTCACCAGAAGAATTGTTAAAATTTTCAGCTGTCACCGTGCTCTCCATTTTGTCAGCACTACCTGCCTTGCTCTTATACCCAGTGAGCTCTGCCTTCCGATGGTCACCGTGAGCCCACTTGGATTGCACATGGAATCCTATATAAGCCCATAAAGTTATGAGCAATAGCCAGAGCACTACACTGTTGCCTCGGATGTAATTGAACTTGCCGGAATAGGCCTTAGAATCTTTTCGAGGGGTTCTATTAGTATGCAACCGTCGGTAGGGAGCAGAATTCCTAGGAGTAGATTTCCCCGACAAAGTGGACTTCATACTTCCCGGCGTTCGAATTGCTAGAGGCCGCAAGGCATTTCCATGTAAATCCGCTTTGTTATTGATTTCCTCCATATCTCGTCTAACATAATCAAACTAGCAATGCTATTATAATCAGATCCAGACTTATCTCCGCCAAATCTTTAACTCACACTATGAACAATATTGTAGTCAGATCTAGATGCATCTCCGCAAAATTTGAAGCTCGCTCAACAAAGTCAAAGGCTTAGAACATAGCTAAACAGATCAATTAGGTAATCCTTGGCTCCGATGTCTTCGACCCCTCATTCACATTTTACTATATCTAAGCAAGAACTCGACAGAAAACCCTAACCATCATCCTAAACCCCGCAAATTTCGGCGGAATGCGAGAGCTCGAACAAGCTCTTGTCATCCACAGAGTAGATACCTTTCGCTCCAAATCAAGAAGCAAGCAAGAGGCAGAGAGGTCAAACCCCAACAATGCCGAGCAACGGACCTGTCCAATCTAACAACAAGCTCGGACCAGCTCCTGGGAATCAACGAGCTAACCGGAGAAGCTGGGAACAGAAAGAGAAGGAGGCAAGGAGGAGAGGAATTGGGGATTGGGCGGAGCGTCTTCGACCCGAGACATCGAGACCGAAGCTGCGGGGCGATGGAAGGGGTGATGGGGTTGAGGCATCGAGGGGACACGGGGTTGAGTTCGAGCAGTACGTTAGTCAAGGCCAAGACAAAACCCAGACCGAATACCCGGGCGCAGAGAAAAGCGAACACAAGAAAGTACGGTGATGATAAGGCCAGCATGTGATGGAGGGTCAGGATATTCCGGGTATCGTGGTGGGGCTCTGTTGTGAGTGTCCGTAGCATTTATCGTCTTAAAAGAATCTGTGTCCGAACTCAAAAAAAGGTCCATGCCTTTATCTCGCACGTGATAATCACGTGTCAAACACGTCGTGTCCGCCATAAGTCGCTACACCAAACGGTTTTTCTTGCCAATAGTATAGATTAGAAAAAGTAAATTTTTAATAATTTATAATCCCCATCTTCTCTCTTCTTATTTCCTTTCTTTCCTCTTCTTCTCACCTGTCGGAGGCATTTAGTGAAAGATATAGAGGCATTTTCATCCTATTGACAAAAGAAAAAAAAATACTTTCAGGTAAAAAGTAATTAGGAGGGTATCATTTGATAAAAAAATTAATAATAAAAAAATTTATTAGAGCTATTTTCAATTAATACAATCCATTTCATTCGGAAGATCACCACTTATCTTTTAAAAAAAATAAAATAATTAAAATATTAGTTAGACCGGTTGGTAAAGATCTCATCACAATTTACTTTAGGTAAGTTGGAAAATATCTTATTATAGAACCAAAGACTCGACTTCAGCACTGTCATCACTTACCCCTGGCATTTGCTCCTAAATAATTAAAACATGTATCGCTAGTTGAGTTGAATATTCCCTTTTAGGCACTCAAATATGTAGTTGAATTTTGGAATCAGTTTATTTTTTGACTGGGCATAGACCAATAGGGAGATGATATGAATGATATTATTGTAATCTTCTCAATGGTAGGTAATTAACCCTACTTTGTTGTTTTTCGATATATTATACTAATTTTGAATGATTTATAATTAAGCCTCAATCAAAACTCACTGTTTTTAGCACAACGCCAACGTTTTGGGAGCTTTAAACATGAGAATCAAAGAAATATTTCTAAGTTACGAACTGAACCTGATAGCAATATGGTGGTGATGACATGACGCCACAGGACTAACAGATGAGGAGCAGAGGCTGTTCCCGCTGAGCCTGAAATTAGAGAAGAAATCAATATCGAATGCACAGTGGTGGAGATGAGCAGTGGCAAAAGCAGCTTAATTATGACATGGGAAATATCACTAGTCATACATGCTTCGGGGAGGAGAAAACACAGGAAAAAAGGGGCTGCTCAAAATTTGCACTTCCCCGTCATCAATGAATCACTAAAAAAAAATTTCTCGTGGGGGGTTCGGATCTGAATCTAAGGGTTTTCTGTTCAATACATCGGCTCAATTCTAAGAGAAATATCTCAATCGTGCACTCAAGACCTTAAGAAGAAACCATCTCTTGTTGCTAGAATGTTGACATCGAAGCCGATTTTGGAGTAGAAGGCTAAATGAGAAGCATGGTACCAATGTTTCTATGCTGAAGGTACAGTCTCCGATTTGTCGGTGTCCATTGGCTCTGGGGCTGGTTGAGGCGGTGCATGACTGTCCTCATCGGCCATGGGCTCCCCTGATGCATTCTCTCCTTCATGAGCTTGAGATTGCTCTCCGGGTGCAGCAGTTGGTGGGGTCTGCGGTTTTGCTGGAACAGGTCGCGGCTTTGTCATTATTGGTTTACAAAACCTGGTCAAGCGACTCAAGCCAAAGTTAGACACACTCCCAGAAGACAAAGAATGAATGACTAGCAGGTGGATATTACTATCGAACACATGTACTGAAAACACAGCCAGTAAGTAAAAGATTAACTTCTTATGAGAAATTGCACCTGTCTAGTGCCTCGACCTTTCTCTTTATATCCGCAGAGAGAAGAACCGGAGTGGCATATTTGGGTAAGGCATCCTGCTGCTGCTGTTTCTCCCTAAGCCATGCTTCAGATTCGCTACACTCACTGACAACCTATCAAACAAATAGCATAAGAGCATCAATGCACGAGTCCCTTATATATTTGCACCTAAATTATAATATCTGAAGCATCTAAGCAGAAGGCAATTTATCAAACAAAGAACACACAGCATGTGCCAGACGCATAGAGAATATTATTGCTCTGGGAAATAAAGACTTAATACACAGACCACGTATTACATTAATAAAAGAAGCGAATAACCAAAGTTTCATGATTATAGGTATTTTACTGACTATGATAAAAAAACCATTTCTTGCCAACTTTAATAACTTTACCGAGAGAGAGCGAAGAGAGAGAGAGAGAACCTGGCAGGGGGAGAAAACATATCATACCTTCTGCTTCTCTGCTACTTCAATGTGATCAAACTTAGGATCTTTCGACAAGGCTGCTTCTCTGAAACTATGGATGCAATAAACAAGTTGATTAATTGCAGGACCTCTCTCTGTCCACTCCTTATAACGCACCTCAATTGGGTTACCTTGCTGCACCAACACAAACCATCACCATACACACCAAATCTTGAAGCATTTTGTCAGAGATCAAGACTTAAGGCAAACACTGTACCTTTTGAAGCTCCTCAAGCTTGGCAACATAAACACCCTTCGTTTCATCTTCGCCTTCCTCATACAACCAATCCTCAACTTCCTGGAGCTTTGCAATAAGTTCATCTTTCTCTGATGGCATTACGAATTCCTGATACTTATCATAAAGCTGAACATGAAAGATCAATTATTAGTTCTTATATAATAGCCAGCAAATCTGTAACACAATGGAAATATTGAGATATGTATATTACTTTGTTTCGAATGTCATAGACATATGCCTCGACAGCATTTTTCTTCTCTTTGGTCTCCTCCATCACTCGATCTTGAAGGGCCATTTCAAACTCCTTTTCAACAGCCTTTTGCAAATCTTCAGCCGACATCCCACCATAAACCAATTCCACCACAGGTACATTAGTTTTCTTTACCTTCTTTCTGGGTGCTTCAACCTGAAGGACATGCAATCTTAAGAATCTAATTATAAAAAAAAAAGCAATTTTCAAAACCTTGGAAGACGAACAAAAGTATTTTAAATCTGAAATAAAAAATTGCCATCAGCAGTATAAAAGAGGGGAAAAAAACACATTTCAGTAGCAGGATATGGTTTCAGTTTATCCATTAAAGTGAAGCTCATTAAGCTCACAATGATATGGTGGAAAGAAGCGCCGGAGTCAAAGCACCAAATTCACAAGTATACTAGTTATTCACATCACCTACTAGATTCCCCACCAGGATGGCACTAGCTTCGTAATTGACTAAATCAGTAAAATAGTGATTTTGTACATTCCAAGTTAGTTTTAAAATAACAACCAAAACAAAACAAGATAGTGATTCTGCAATTTCCAGCTTCTTTTAAATGAAAGCATTAGCCAGAACACAAAAAAAAATGCTTTAAAAAAAATGCAAACAACCAAAAAATTACAGGGCCCACTTGATCTTTTGATATTCACTCAGCCTTCAAACATTTAATTGACTCAAAAAATTATATTTTTTTAGTCAAAGATCCTTAATATGCATCTCAAGTTAACTAAAACCTTTCAGACATATATTGAAGAGGACTTAAAAGTGTGAGCTCAGTTGCGTAGCAGGTTAACCAATTTCAGCATCAGTAAAGCTAAACAACTTGGCCTGCCCCAGTCCCACACATTGGTGAAGGACCCACTCATTAGATTGGCCCGGCAGACTGATCGATAAATTGAATTTCTTAGACAATGCACTACAAACTTTTGTGATAAGGAGTTCAGCAAAGCTATAGTGACGCAAAAATCTCTAATGGTAATATGCTTTAACAGCAATTTCAAAATTCAGGTAACTTAATTATGTGCATCTTGCATGCTAAGCACTAATCCTGAAATTTGTTAGAAGGCAACCAGTATAATGGCCAAACCAGGTTAGGTGGCAGTCATTACCAACCTGTCAGAGCATGAAAATTCTGTTAGCTAAAAAAATTAGGAAAATGAAAGATACAATTTAGTAAAAAAGATATGCCTTGAAAATTTTGCGCTGATTATCAATAGCAGATGCTAAGGTCCAGGTTGCCCTCCATGAGTAAAATCAATTATCTTTGAATTTCACAAAAGATGAACGAAAGAAATTGCATGTCACCAAAGGACAAAAGCTAAACTTGACAAATCAATTAGCAGAAAAAAAAAAGATCAAGATATCTTTGAATGTTAAGGGAAAAGAACATCCATATAGAGAAAAAACAAATATTGACCCAAATAGGCACGAAAAGTTAAGGCCAGAAGTCAAAACTAAGCTTAGCACAAGGCAAACAAGTATAAGTTACAAACCTTGTTATCAGTTTCCATCTGTGCAGGTTTCTCATCAGACTCCGGTACTGCAGTGTCAACCTCACCAGAAGAATTATTAGCTGCATTCTTCAAGTCCTCCATTTTTACATCAGTTTCAGTTTTTGAGACGTCGTTAGTGAGTTCGTCCATGTCCATTTTTGTAGATTCCTTCGGTGGCTCCACTGCAGCTGAGACTGGAACTTCAACTTCTTCCTCCTCCAACATCTGTACAAATTAAATGATCTCATGGTAAAAGGTAAATAAAAAGGTCAATGAATACAATTCAATGCTTTCCGTGCTTACAGTAGCTGACTCAATGGAAACAATTCCATGGAGATTTAAATGAACTTTTACTTTCAGCTTAGCCTTCTCTCCTTTGCTGGACAGGAAAGGTCCAATCTGCCAAACAATATTTAAAAATTGTCATAGAAATCTATGAGCCGAGCAAGCACTACCATGTGCTCAAGGGGATGAAATAAATGGAAGTTGTTTTTAAAATTTTTAGAAATAATTTTTTTCCACTCCAAAAAAATAAAAATGTAAGCACATCCAGCGGAAAAAGAAGTTACCAACATATTCTTGGTATAAGTCAATTAATTACCGTGTAAGTGCTGATCTTGGCTGGAACTTGCACATCAGATGAGTCAGTGTACACAGCATCAACAGTGATTGTACTAGATCTAAAGAATGTAATAGCCTTGACACTGGGAAGTGGGTTCCCTTTTGGAAACACAACTGTACTCTGTTGTTTTTCTGTTCCACCATTCTGAGAGTCAGTGCCAGATCCTTTCCATGATAAGGCTATTGGGAAAGGGAAGCTCTCATGAACCTTCAAAAAAATAAATAAATAAAAGTATGATGTCAAAAAGAACAAAATATGAAGCATCAACTATAAAAAATATATAGAAAGCTCCCTTCAGTCCATATCACATATAGAAATGCATTCATGTGTATCCTAAATGTACCCAGACAACCCAGATGGATCACCAGTGGTCTTGTTATCAGGTGTCTCGACTCTGGATGACCACTCCCTTTGATATATATAAAATAACAATATTTTATATTTGCCCATCCCAGAAATTTCCAAACAGTTGACCGATCAATAAGCTTAAACCAAAAAACAAACGTTAACAATAAAAATAATGAGAAAAAAGATGTGCAAAGTTAAACATAATAAACTAGAATGTGATAAACTGTTAAGAGCTATAGTGATAAAGTATTAAAAAAACAATTATGTAGCCACCAGAGGAAATTGTATTAGCACATAAATAAAAAATACTTCAGATTAGCATTAAACTAAAATTTAAAATTCACGCGATAAAAGAGAAAAGCAAAAAACTTTGTACCTGAAATTCCCGCACTTTGAATGTGGGACTCAGAATAGCACACTGGAGGGCAGAGCCCCGAGCAACACATTCACTTGCATTCATGGTACGCCTAGGCTCTTTCCCGAAGAACTCTGTCAAAATCTTGATAATAGCTGGAACACGGGACCCTGACCCAACAACTTCAACTGTGTGAATATTCTCCACGCTCAGCCCAGACTCTGAAAGAGCCTTCTCTAAAGGTCCCCTTACTCGTTCTAAAATGGGGATGCTGATCTTCTCAAACTCATCTCTTTTAATGAAGCCTCTCACATCAGTCTCATCCATCAAGCACTCAATGTTCAGTGGAGCCTCTGGATTTGCACTGAGAACCTTCTTCAGCTTCTCACAGGCCGTGCGGAGCCTGAGACAGGCCCGGGCATTCTGATACACATTAATTTTATACTCATCCTTGAACTTGGCAGCAAAGTAACTGAAGAGCACTTCATCAAAATCTCTACCACCAAGAGACTGATCATAAGCATGTGCCAAGATCTTCAATTGTCCCTTCTTGTAACCAGCGACGCACACCTGCATGCTTGCATGACCCACATCGACAAAAGCTACATTAAGCTGGTCATTCTCTGGCAGGTCCGTCTTATAGATTCCATATGCCAATGCAGTAGCAGTAGTCTCATGAAACAAGCGGAGAGGGTGCAGACCAGCGATGGTAGCAGCATCCATCACCGCCCTTCTCTGGAGATCATTGAAGTAAACCGGAATTCCAATGCAGCAGTCGACCACTGCTGCATTTAGATTCTTCTCAGCAATGCTCTTCAGGTTAGAGAGAACCATAGCAAGAATTTGCGTCGGAGTGAACGCCCTCTGCTCCCCAAGGTAGTTTGCATGGATCAGCGCAAACCCATCAGGCCCTTCGGTTACCCTGAAGGGAAAAGACTGGATATCCTTCTGTACCTCTGGATCTGAAAATTTCCGACCAATTAGGCGCTTGATTTGCGAGACCGAATTCTTGGGGTTCATCGTCGACGATGCGGCGCCGGCAGTCCCAATAAACCGCTGCTTCTCGCCGAAGCAGACGATGGCAGGGGTCTCACGCTTCGATTCGTCGTTAAGAACCACATCGATGCCGCGTTGCCGAGCCACCGCAACGATGCAGCTCTCGTTCCCGACATCAAATCCCACGACGCTCATGTTTTATATATATAAATAGAGTCTCCGGTACGAAAAGAAACGGGGATCTCTGCACCAATGCATGCAATACACGATTTTTAGTCATTAAGACCCCAAGAAAGACGAAGAAAAACACATTTTTCGCACGCAAAATTCAGATCCTGTTATCCAATTCTAACACTCCTACGGGATGGTAACCGTAAGACAGAGCGACTTGACCGCCCATATGATATAAAGTTTGACCAAGAGCGTAAGAACGGATCAAGCAGCAGAAAACAAAACAGCTAACGAGAATCGAGCGAAATGGGCAAGTGATTGATCGAAGCATCGCAAAAGGTCAAGGATTTCAGGCGAAAAAACGCGAGGGGATCAAAAAATATGGAGGTATCGGATCGTACCTCAAGGAAACCACAGAGATGGTGCGAAGTGGTGCCCAACCCCTTCCTCGAGCTCTCACTCCTGATCGAAATCCACCAATTCGTCGTCGTTCGTTAGGTTTCCCCTGGCGCAGAAGAAATCGAGGGGAGGGGGGAAGGGCGCACATATAAGCGTCGCCCGGTTGGCGTCGCTTTTTCTAGAACCATCTAATCCAAAGGGCTTAGAGATACATGTCTCGCCGGACCAGCAATTATTTTCAACCGTCGATCCAGCTATGGTCCACCCATCTTGCGGTCCAGATAGCCCGATGCGCTGGGCCCCGGAAAGCTGAGTCCCGGCACGTGGCTGAGGTGGTGGCAGAGCGTGCAATTGAACCGACCATTTCGTGGTGTGGGAGGGCTTCGAGAAGGATCTATTACACCCTTGCGTGATTGGAAGCGTCGAAGATGTTACTGTGGGTCCCGAGTCAAACCACAACGAAGTCGAAATGCGGGTAAATGAATGAATGTTTTGCATTAAATCCTTTGCTTTAAAGTCCGAACTCCACACCCTCGACCGAGTTACCCCACTCTTACCTACAATCGTAATTGCAAGCGTTGAAGCTATTAATGTGGGTCCCGTTTCGAATTGAAGAGAAGTCTCTGCGTGGGTAGGAGAGCGAATTAGACGTGATAAGAATGCGATTGAATGTTAGGGTGGTTGTATTAAAACAAATTAAAGGATACAAATTACGACGGTTGTATTAAAACTAAAATAAATCACCCAACGAATGAGCAAATAGAGCATATATTAATTACTAAAGTAGATAATTAACAAAAGAAATAAAATTAAATGCACCAGCCGGGAATCGAACCCGGGTCTGTACCGTGGCAGGGTACTATTCTACCACTAGACCACTGGTGCTTCGTGATTTGTGCAAAGATTTTAACCATTCATAGTGTTTATATTAATTTAGATTCACGAAAAAAATACTATATGCACCAGCCGGGAGTCGAACCCGGGTCTGTACCGTGGCAGGGTACTATTCTACCACTAGACCACTGGTGCCTCGTGATTAGTGCAAACATTTTAACCAATTATAGTGTTTATATTAATTTAGATTCACACAAAAATTACTATATGCACCAGCCGGGAATCGAACCCGGGTCTGTACCGTGGCAGGGTACTATTCTACCACTAGACCACTGGTGCTTCGTGATTAGTGCAAACATTTTTACATTTCATAGTATTTTTATTAATTAGATTCACACAAAAAAATACTACATGCACCAGCCGGGAATCGAACCCGGGTCTGTACCGTGGCAGGGTACTATTCTACCACTAGACCACTGGTGCTTATATGTTCTGTAGCAAACAGTTAAATTATTTATAAGTAATTTAGTAAAATATTCAACATAGGTCGACTGGAAATATGCTTCCTGTCAATTGGATGATATCAGCAGGATCTAATACAAAGGCCATAGATACTTGTATATTTCTGATTGCCCTAACTTACAATACAAAATGAGCTTTAGAACTTTGAGTTTCCCAATTATTTAATTTTTTTTTTATATTCGTGACACAAATGTTAAATGTCATAAAACTTTTTTCTTTACAAGATAAAGGCGGGTTTTGATCTTGCAACCTCATATTATCTTTAGTAATATTTTTAAAAAACTTATTAGATGAAGTCTCATACTAATAACTTTTGTACGTTGATTCATTACATTAATATCATATCAATGTTTCGGATGTAAACATCCTCTATTAAAGTAAAATAATATAAAATTTGAAATGCTTAATTTTTAATAAATAGATCTCATCATAAACAAATGTTTTAACGTAACAAAGGATAAAACTTGATCGAGATGGTGGTTTATTATGAGATAAATTTTAAAAAATAAATAAATAAAATTACGTCGAAAGCTATGGGATGATATTGTTATCCTTGTCGAATGTGAGATGAATTAACTAGGACGACCTAGATTCTTTGTTCTTAGTCTCGAGGACAGATAATAATACTTAATTAGCAAGGGGATGATGATAAAGATGTTAATCGCAGTATTTACCTATCATTTTTATATTTTAGTTAATTAAATAAAAAAAGAAAGAGGATGAGAGTTTCGATCCATTCAATCGATTGTCAAAAGAAAATGAATCTATGATGAATCAAAAATTATTAATAAATAAAATATATTTTTGACAAAGATGTGGTTGATGGAGTGATGATTGGAAGGACAGATAGAACAAAGTGTCGACGTATTTGCAGTGGATGACGAGTGTTTGTACTTTTTTGGTACTTACGTACTCACGTTAGCTTTTGTCGGATCCGACAATGAAAGCCATAAGACGTACAAACGCCTTTTCCACTGTGATGTCAAGTCACAATGAATGAACCGAAGGGACTGATGCAGCTTTGATGATGGATTGTCCTTCGGACGAATTTTTAATCAAATTTTTTTCTTGTAAATTGTTTTTCTGATTTTTCTTTTCTTTAAGCGCACAAACTCTTCACCGAAGTATACGACTGTTTTTACTCTCTTTTTTTCTACGTAAGAATTTTTTTATGATTTAAACAGCATTTTTATATCATTAAAAAAAGGGCATCGAATCCATTAGGAAAAAAAAGAAGAAAAACTTATATGAACTGATAAATGTCATCAGTTTTTATGTCATGTCTATATTCATGTATCAGTTTTTAAAAAAAATCAAGTTTTTACCCTTTTTTTTTTTCTATAAGAGCACTTATTTTTGGTTTATTAGTGCATAGTACCACTTATTTTTAAAAAAATAATATTACTATTAACATTTGTCCCATCATTTTGTTGCCTCATCCATTGCTACCAACGTTCCCTCATTCGTTGTCTCTACCCTTGCTCTCATCTAATATCATCGAGCGTGTCCTCGCCCTTGTCCACCTGATTATAGTTTCATCTTTATCAATCACTAAGACCTCGTCTCAAGACCCTCACTATCCATTTTCTTTCTCACTTTTGTCGTCAATATTTTCATCTCATACACTTAGTACTATTGATGATAATGACAAAGTATGGATAACACTTAGCACAATAGGCTACACAGGAGAGGAGAGGGGACAACTCAATATAGTTATCTTCTTTCCTCGATCACTATCAATGATGATAATGACAAAGCTTTATTAATGTCTCGATAGTGGTAAATGAGGATAAGGATAATAGGGCGAAGATATATATATATATATATATATATATATATATATATATATATATATATATATATATATATATATATATATAGTAAAAATAAATAAATTTTTGACTTTTTTCTTAGAATATATATATATATATATATTAGAATCAACTTGACGTTGCAATATCGAAGGAAGCATGGCGTCGCCTCTCTACTTCACGTCTGCTGTGAAGCAGTTCTCTTCAACTCTTCCTCCTCTTCTTCGGGTTAATAATAGAGGAAGAAATATGACAAACGACTCTTTGGTTTCAACTTCCCACACCTCTCGCGGCTCTCCTTTACTAAGCGCCTCCCCCGTTGGCGCGCTTCCGGCGGACGCCGCGGCGGCCAGAGAGGAGGAGGAGCAACAGAAGCAGAGGAAGTAAGAAGCTTCTTTGCCGTCTCCGTTGAAGGCGGGATCGCTGCCGAGGCACGTGGCGGTGATAATGGACGGGAATTCGAGTTGGGCGAGGGCGAGGGGGCTGCCGGCGTCGGCCGGGCATGTGGCTGGGTACCGCGCCCTCGAGAAGATCGTCGACCTGTCGTCCCGGTGGGGGAATCCGGGCGCTCACCGTCTTCGCCTTCTCCTCCGACAACTGGCGCCGCCCCAAGGCTGGTCGAGGTTTGCGGCTCCGTTTCTTGCGGCTTCTGGTTTCTGATCCTTGGCTAACTGCCGGTTCTGGCATTTCGTCGAACAGGCGGAGGTTGATTTCCTGATGATTCTGTTGGAGGGTGTGCTGAAAGAGAACATCGGAGATTTCTTCAAGTACGTACTTTACTTCGATACTGTCTTTACTTTGTTGGGTTAAATCTCATTAGCTCCCGCAGGGCATGCATGAACCTTTCATCTTTGTTCGGTAACCACTGATCGGTAAAGAACATCTTAACCTTGGTGGATCCAATGATCCTTACGACACAAGAAAATATAGCTGTTGATGTACTTGCCCTGATGCCATTTGCTTTCAATGTGACAGCAGTAGTGCTATCTTACTTATTTTCTTTGGTAGATCCAATGATCCTTATGTACTAAAATTTGTGTGATTATAGGCTCATAACAATTGATACCAAATGGAATTTGAGTTTGGCAGGGCTGCTTCACCAAAATAAGCAGCTTGATAAATCAAATTTAAATGGTGTTCCAAGGAGGAATTTTTTTTCCTTCTTGCCCCACGGATTTTCTTGAATTTATATTCCGGCCCTTGTAAACATGTCTGTCTTCTGGACCTCATCACCTCCTACAGCTATATCTGCATCTCAAAGACTGATTCATACATTCCATGGACACATTTGCTAACTCTTATTTATACATTTACAACCTTTCCAACACACTGAATTATGACTACAACATATAGACTTGTGTACAGTCATAAGTAGGAGCTGCTCGATCTTTTCTTTTTTTTTCTTCACATGGAAATGTGGATCCGAAATATTTGTGGTTTTCCATGTTAAAATGAATTCCATTGTGAACTAGAATGATACATTGAAAACTGAACCTTTTTTTGGTAAATATGAAAACTCAATATCAGGTTGCATATTTTGAAGGCTTCATGTTTGCTATGAACATCCTCTTCTTTCAGAAACAGCCATCTTCATCTGATCAAACTGTGATGATCTACAAAGATTGTCGCTGGTATCTTTGAGTTCAGTAAATGCATTTAGCTGACAGAATATTATAGTCCACTGTTCAAAGCACGTTCATGATTATATTGTTTTGCTAATGCATATAAAAGAAATGATTCTAGTGACCTTACTCCATGGTAAGAACACTTTTGAACTGCACTTGAGATACAGAATGCTATAATGTATACCTTCAGCAAAGCTCTCATATATTTGAACAACTTGATCACATAATGTACAAATGCAATCTTATTTTGTATATAAAGTTGCTCATGTGAATATACAAATCATCATACCACTGTGATTTCAGATAGCACCAAGTTTTTTGTATCACCACCGGAGAATGAAGAGTAGGAAGTCAGTTCCGGAACTAGATTTGGATGTCTAACCTTTCACTGCTTGTCCAGCCATCTTGGACCTGCACAGAGTATTGCAAGTTCCATAGCACATCATCGATCGATGGGCGCTGCTTAGGATCTCTGGATGTACAACTGAGGGATATTTCCACTGCTGTTCTTAGGGAGTCGAGAGCAGAACTTTCGCGAATTGCAGGGTCCATGAGTCCTTTCAGGTTTGCTGGGTTTTCTACTAAAATTTTCTGAAGCTGAAACAAGTAGTTCATGTGCTATATGATAAGTTGCCACAGTTGACATGTTATTTACTGATCATTTTAACAGAAAACAATTACTTTTTTTTGCAGATGCCATTAAAATTTAACACTCATTTCCGATACCTATGCAGATATTATCTTTTGGGTGATACATTAGACGTTCGTTTTCTTTCCTTTTCTTTATGTTCAACTTAAGTCAGAGGAGAAGTCCATTTTTACCTTATGCCTGAGAGAATCTAACTCATTTTTAGACCCTGCTGATTTCCCTGTGATAACCTCTAAAAGAATGAGCCCAAGCTGATAAATATCTTCTTTTTCACCATTCTCCACACTGCGAATACCGCAAGAACAGAAAAGAAAAATTTAGATTCAATCTATTTAGGATTTTAGCAAGATGACCATATATTGGCTGAAATGAATCTTCGCATGTACTGCGGTTGAAATCATTCGGACAAGATATATTACCTGCCAAGATCTCCTGTATCGGCTGCATTAGTCAAAGGGATTTCACAGCCTACCTGATAGATCAAAGATAGAGACTCAGATACAATTAAACACAGAACATAATCGAACAACTTCAGCTGGAATCATTGATGCATTACCCTGTTGTTTTTGAAATTTGGAAGTGTTGGAAGATTGTAATTGCGAATCTTCGTGGTGAGAGTTTGATCCAACAATATATTATCCATGTTAAGATCATTTCCAACAATACCAGGAACTGCAACAGTATGTAAGAATTGGATTCCCCTTGCAACTCCAATTACAGCTGACACTCTTTGCGGCCATTTCATTGTTTCGTGCTCTCTCCATTCTGCACAAGTCATTAATAAAACAATAGTAATGAAATCCTCTAGTTTCATCATGAACCTCATATAAATCAAGAGAAACTTTGCCTTTGCTATTACCACTAAGTTGATCTCTCAGAGTTCCACTATTGATGTACTCAGATACAAGAAAGATGGTATCCATAGTGTTAGCACCATCCTGGCTGCTAACAATGCAATGTCCGACAATGCTGACTAAATGACGGTGCCTGAGCTTCGAGACAATTTCCATATACTGAAGTAGGCTCTGTCGTGAAAGTTTTTGTTTCAATTTCAAGCATCTAACGACGATGCAAGAGCCATCCCGGAGCCAACCTTTGTAAGACTGAGAATACACACATTCACGGTTTAGAGAGTTCAGCAAAATATTTTTTTCAGGTGGTTATGACAAGAAATAAAGTGAAACATGAAATGGAAATGTTGAATGCTGGAAAAATATAGTATTTATCATCTCCATCACCAGCGTGTATCATTTAAGAGAGGGAACCATTAAACAGACTCCATAATAGATTGCAGCACTGTATAATAGCCTTGCGATAGATATCTTTGGGTTCTCTTAAAAATGAAACGTTACAAGCTAAACTTATAGCAAATGATGTATACGAAATGATCAGGTTCATGTTTCTACCTAGTAGAGAGCCTTTTATTGCCTATGAGGTCTTTTGCTAGAAATAATTTGAGTGCATCCCATGGATAATAGAGACACTCAACCTTCTTAAGGTCCAATCATGGTGAAAAAATATCCACATAAATTATGAGGTTTATTTGACTTAAAATTGTTCACATATTGATAACAGATGTCTTCATCTAGGATTTCCAAATGAATTATTATTGCCTTGGCTTTTTTGAAAGATATTATTGCAGAAAGTTCTGCATATAAAGCTGCTATTCATCTTTCACGTAGACGCAGTCTGATTTTGTTATGATTTCTTATTTACCAATATTTTGTAATCAGGGAACTGAGTCCTTCGTCTTTGGATATACAAAATATTTGGCACTTGTCCTTAGAAACAATATCTTTGCAAATGAAAGCATGGCAGCATGCACTATGATTTAGTGTTTTTAACTGCAGGAGACAGAAAAACCAGTCATCTTCATTGATCCTCAGTTGTTTCATTCAGCAGGGAAAAAAATGAACAGGACAAGAACCAAAATTTGGACCGCAAAAGATGCAAATGAGAGTTTTTACCAATACATTCTGAAGGCAAAATCAGAGCAAGCAGGCTGGTAAACAATGAGAATTTTTCCAAGCTTGAGTTTGTTATTATTTGATACAAAAATAACTAAATTTTTTTGCAGGTTCAAATCGATACCTGTCCTCGAGGACCATCTTCGATCAAGTTTGATGAATCGAAACTATCAGTCACTTCTTCAAGCTCCTCCATACTGAAAACATGATACGGCATTAGCCCAAGAGTCCCTATCCGCATTGCATGAGACATGTGCCCTTCAAAAAGGATCAAAATTTGGCATCAGCGAGTTTCGATCAGATCAGAATAGAAACTGAATCAACAACACAGTGAACATGCAACAAAGGAAGAAAACAGATCGCACAAATCCTTCTTACTTGCTTCAGCTGTACTTCTTGGCGCAACCTGCATAAGAGATTTCCCTGCAGTGGGTGTGTGAAAGGTGCTGACCTCTGCATCCTCTGTTCTTATCTTCCTAAACAGCAAGAAGACCAGTAATCCAATCAGCACTGCACCAGCGACGACTCCCCCAACAATGCCAAGTATAAGGCCCAGCTTGCTCTTGGATCCACTGATTTTATTTGCCGAAGGCAAAATCGCGGCCATCGCGCCTTGATTGCAGTAAGAATTCGGATGCTGGAGCTCGAAATCATCTAAATTCAAGCAGTTCCCTGAGCTGAGTACTACTCGGTTCGAGGAATTCGCTTGGATGCATGAAGGCAGGCCTCCCACCAAAAGATTGTCTGAGATGTCAACGTATGCGAGCTGGCTGCCGCAGGACGAATTCGCCGGAACTTCTCCCGTCATCCTGTTGCCAGACAAGTCGAGGTACTGCATTGACGGTAACGAGAACAAGAACGCAGGAATCCATCCATGGAGATGATTGGAAGACAAATCCAGCTTCTGGAGGTGGCCGAAGGATGCGAGTCGAGGCGGGAGACGGTCTTGGAAGCTGTTGTTTTGAAGGAGTAAGCTGACAAGGCTACTGCTCACATAGGGGAATTCTGGCCCGAGGTGATTCCCCGACAAGTCCAGTTCGGTGAGAGTCGTCAAGGGGCTGAGGTCAGGAACCATCCCGTTGAAGGAGTTCCCGGTCAAGCAGAGATTTTGGAGGCTGGTGATGTTGGAGATCGCCGGTGGGATCGGCCCCGAGAAGTAATTGGAGCTCAAGTTGAGGACTTGGAGCGAGGAGAAGCGGTCCACCTTGCCGGGGAGCGGCCCCCAGAGGCCGAGGGAGACGAGGGAGAGGGTGGTGAGGCCGGAGAGCCTGGCGAGGGTGGTGAATAAGGAATCGGAGGAGAAGTTGGCTGACAGGGGCCGGTCGGCGACGCCGACGATGGAGAGTTCGGTAACGCGGCCACCGGAGCAGGAGATGGAGAGGGAGAGGGAGGCGGGGAGGTAGCACAAGGCGGTGGCGTTGGACCAGCCGGCGAGCGGCGGCTGGTACTCCAAGAGGCGCTGGAGGCGGAGGAGCGTCTTGTACTGGGATGGGGACAGCGGTTGGGCCGCCGAAGGGGGAGAGACGAGGAAGACAACCAAGACGGCGGCGCAGAGGCAAGCGATGGAGTCACGCGTTAAAAATCCCATCTTTAACGATACGATTAAGCGTTCAGTGATCCACTGAAGCCGTGCAAAAGCAGCAGAAAGGATCAGACACAGAGAAGAAGCTCAGAGTTGGCATGCAAAACGGCGATGCGCATCAAAGCTATGCATGAAAGAAAAGCTGGTCCGTTTCTGCAACGGCAAATGTTGTGTCTGCTGGGAGAAGGAGATGGGTGGACGTGATTCGTGATCGAACACTTAGCGATGGGAAGATGAGGTCTGAGGTTCCTCGGAGCTTTTTGGGAAGCAGCGAGAATAGCCGCGGGCTGCAGGAGACGGAAGCGGGGACGGGGGCTGTGCCTTCGGCTTCGACAGCCTACCCACGTGTTCGTCTCACGTGCCACGGCTCTCGCGGAGACCAGAAGTGAACGGACCGCAATGGCGCACTCGCTGCCGACCTCTCTCTTCTCTCCCCACTGAAGACGATTGAGATCCTTATCTTTCGTTACATAGTCTTCCAAGAGGAGATCTATAAGACAGAGAAAAGGAGACCATTGATCATTAAGGATTGAATAGATGAAGGTTGAAGATAGAGGGAGCTCTTTCGTGCAACAAAAAGGAAACGTAAGCCATGCTTTTGTATGCCAATTGAGATGCACATAAACCTACACAAACTAGTCTTTATCTTTGACTAACTAACGCTTACACTCTATCTGGTCCGAGCTTGTAAGGGTCCGAGTCCACTTCACACAATCGTCAACGTGGAGGACTTGACCGAATCATAAGCCGCCATCCGTGTGGGTCCATCTGCCTAAAGTTAGGCCTTTAACCAAGATGGATGGCACATGTATTCTTTTGGTGCCATCATGCATGCGTTGTACTTTCTTTCCAAGGAAGACCTCAAAGTAAACTTAGGCAATTGATATATGTCTGTATGCATGTGTGCGGCTCTTTCTCCTCCGTTTCATCCATCGTTTACAAACCATTGGATTAAATAGATCGAATCCGTCACGTTAGATCCAACTATCGAAGCACATGCATCCATTTAATTCGATTTCTAAGATGCATACTTTATTTCAATTTGAAAGCGACCCAAATGAGATGCCTTTATACCCAACTTCTCGGCTGTCCATACTAGGATTTGTAATGAATGAGCAATAGTTGTACTTTCATAAATTGGTTTTATGATGAGAGATCAGTAAATGATAATGAATATATCGTCGTATGATACTTTAAAGATTATCGTTTATGTATCTGCTCATATGAATAAGGATCCAAGATAGATGATTATGTGCTACCCCTTACGGGTAAAAAGTAAAAGGATGATTGTCGGAGGTGGTTAGAGGCTATATCCTCATAAAATATTTCATAAAAATATTATGTTCATTTATGACTAAAATAAAGGTTTGTATTTAATAAAATGAAGTTGGGGTTATAATTTTTTGATCAATTTTTTTCATACTCATATATCTTGGATTATTAATCTGGACGTCAAAGAAATAAGATCGAAAAATCTCTCTCTTTTTTATTTTTTATATAAATATACCTCGAGAGTTCAATATTTTTATCTTAAGAAATCATAACATACAGGTTCAAATCACGTCGAACTGTTCATTTCATGGTGTTAATAACTATTCTTTTCCTTCGACACCGAATTGAAGACCGATCTCATATAGAAATAAATGAATTTTTTCTTAGGTTGGAAACATCTAATTCACTCGTACTCCCACAAATCGTTTTCGTCATCTCACTAACATGATTTCAGCTTCCAGCTTTGTGTTCGAAACCCAAAGCTGTATTCCAACTTTGACTTGAATTGTTTGGGATCTCATATGATTGATTGGGCTAAATGTCGAAGCCCAATGCGATTCTAGCGAGCCCACATGTTCTCGTCTAATTTATTGGGCCCATTTTGGGCCCCGCATCGAAGCCCGATTATCGTGGGGAGTCGTGATGGGCCCTGCGGTGATCGTTACCGCCCCGCGCTCGCATCTTCTCACCACGATAAATGCACGGATCAGCGGAGCAAGTGTCGAGCGAGGGGCCTCGAGAGGGAACCGAGGGCGGGCGAAGCGAAGGGGAGGGGAATAGAGATCGGGGAAGGTCGAGCGCTCGGACCGCCTCTCCCCGAGATCGAGAGCGATGACGGACGGTCATCTCTTCAACAACATCCTCCTCGGAGGACGCGGTGGAACCGTAAGGACAATCCCTAGTCGCTCGTTGTGTTTTCCTGCTTTCTTCGCCGCTCTCTTCGTCTCTATTTATTTGGGCGATTTTTTTTTGGGATTTTCGGATTGTTTAGGATCTCGGCCCGTTTCGTGAGTGATTCCTTCTTGAGACTCGAGGGGTTCGTTTCCGGAGCTCTCATTTTGGTTTTTCGCCGAGGAGTTTAGTGTTTTGTATCGATGATTACTCTCTATTTTCTCGATGCTAGGGTTTTACTTTGGCGTCTTCACTTGTGTGTTTTTTGTTGGGCGGAAGTCGGATATCGAGTTACCTTCTTGCGTCGGTAATGGTTTTAGGGTTTCGATTGCTCGACTACGGATGGAGACTTTGTTTCTTGAGATTGCTTCTCTTTGAGCTCCGAGACATGCCATGATGTCTTCTGCAAGTTATTATTCTGTCATAGTTTTCGTTCTTGATTTCTTCGTTTGGTAACCCTTGTTTATGATGCATTATTGGGTCTGTTCTGGCATCCGTTGGAAGAAGAAAACAAAAATAACAGCTGACAATTTGGTTTTTCATGTTTAGTTGTTAGAAATTTAACTCCCTTGTCCTGTGAATTTTATGTTATTTGGCCTTTTTGATCCTTTCCTAACAAATATTTCTGAATTTTCCCATTTCCTTCTCCGTTTTCCACTTTATAAACATAAACGAGAATGCTCAGGTCCTTTTAATACCCATCAGTCAGAAGCTTTGATATATCCGTAGTTCACAAATTGAATCAATAAACATACACAACTTAGGTCTATGAAACATTTTGGATGGCTAATAGGCTCGTGAGCCCCTAGTGCTTACAGCTGATGTGCAATGCTGTTGCCACTTCTTTTTTGTTGGTCTGACAGATTATACGAATGCAAAGCTTATTATACATGGGTGTAAAAAAATCACATTTTTATTTTTATAATATGATAAACTTTAGTTCTCATGTAGTTTTTGTTAGTGGTGGCATATTATATCAAGAAACCCTGTTGAACGTATTTTGGTGTGTTGTGACCGCAGAACCCTGGGCAACTGAAGGTGCACGCAGGTGGGATTGCATGGAGAAAGCAAGGTGGTGGAAAGATTATTGATGTCGACAAGGCAGATATTGCTCGAGTTACCTGGATGAAAGTTCCCAGGGCATATCAACTCGGGGTTAGGCTTAAAGATGGATTGTTTTACAAGTTCATCGGATTTCGTGAACAGGTGTTGGTTCTCTTAAACCTTACAAAGTTCAGGGCCTTAAATTCTTTCTTGTCCATTTTAATTATTTTTCCTTTAATATATTTTGGCTTCGGCAAGTCGTCTTGTGTTTGTGGTTATGCTACGACTAGCTCCTTGTTAGCTTTTAAGAAGTTTTATACAGAAGTGTCATATCAATTGGTAAATTGGAACTGTAAACTCAGTCAGTACAGGAAACATGCCATTTCGTATGTAAATTGTTGGCTTGGTGGGCTCATGCACTGATTTCAGCCTATGACTTTCATGTTAACCTTATTTGTAGTTGTCAATGATCAAAAGCAATGTTTTCCTAGTTGGTGCTTTGCTAGTACATGATACATTGCAGTTGTAGTTTTTCTGATTTTGCAGTGGACTGGTTGGTTTCTTTATTACACTTAAATAGTTTGTGATGACCTTGCAGATAATTGATTTTTATTATAATATTGTGCTGTAGGATGTCAGCAACTTGACAAATTACATACAGAAGAATATAGGCTTAACGCCAGAAGAGAAGCAACTTTCTGTCACTGGCCATAACTGGGGGGAAATTGATATAAACGGTTAGTTTTCTTCTCTTTTTAAGGATTGAAAATAATCTTGATCACAATTACTTTTTGTGGTCACTACAACTGACTGTTTGTTATTTATTTATATTTTTTTCTTTGGCATGCTTTTGCTCCCAGCAAATCCAATTAGTCCCTTTGCTGCTGCCTTCCCTCTCTTCTCTCTCGCACTCCACATAATATCAGCTTTCTGTGTTATGTTTGATTGTTTAAGTGTTACATTAGTGCACAAAATTATCAGTTGAAATACAGCTGGAGTCTGGAGAACTTTGGGTCCTGTTCTCATAAGCATGATCAACCATGCTGAACAACTTCATTTAGTTTCAAGGGCTGTTATTTATTCTGAATTTATTGATGGTTATTATTTGCCCTGTTAGGAGTAGAATTGGATATCTGCTTATGTTACTGATTGTGTCGTTTTGGTGCTTGTTTCTGTTTTGCTTTGGTTGCCTGAGGGTAAATATTTTCTAATTGTGGAATATCACTTGGTATTGAACAGGTTAGAATCCTGGTCAGGTCTTTTTTTTTTCGATGTTTATTAATTTTTTCTATTTTAAACAATTCAGTAGCAACATAACATTGTTAAGAACATCACATGAAAACAGCTGAATTGAATATATGCAGCACCTTGTTTTTTTCCAAGCAGCGCCTTGGTTTTGAGCGCTGCTATGCTGTTTTGATATCAAGTGCATACCATGCTGTTAGGAAACCAGCTGAATGCACAGTTCTTTGTGGTGTCTGCCATGCTAGTGGTTGCCTGGTATTGGCACCACATCTGGTACCTTTATCCTTTTGTAGCTCAGATTTTGACAACAATCACTACAAATGCTGAAAATGGTTAGTGTTTTAATGATTGGTTGAAGATGAAAATATCTAATGTTAGTACCCACTTGTACATTTTCACTACCTTTGATTTGAGATGTGCTATAGGTTTCGTTACAAATGCTATTTGGCGTCTTATTCATATGTTGCTTGCAGCAACCAGAATGCACAGTCCAGTATGATGCCCCTCATGCTAGGGGGTTTTTGGCATTGTTACGGCATATTGATGTTATTATCATTGTCTTGCATAAATATTAACAACTACCACAACAAATGCAAGTAGTATATGATTGGCTGGAGATAATAATACCTATATGTTGCTACTGTTCATATCTCAATAAATTTTTCTTGCGATTGCAACTACTAAGCGTCATTGTCTTTTCATACCATTTATTGTAGGGTTCATGCCATTGCTTGAAACATAAACAAAAAACTTTCTCATGCCTGTATCAGCAGAAATAAGATGATGATACCTCTTTACTGTAAATATTCTCATGCCGTTAAAGATATATCATACTGACATGATTGTTTGCTTCCAGTATGGATGATACTACCTTATGAACAGAATCCAAATGAACATTTTAGTGTTCCCTTTCCATAACATGAAGCTTGTTATGAACTGTAGTAGATATTTACCAACTTATGAGATAAGGTGGTTAGAGTACAAACTACAGTTGCTACTGTTTGCTTTGTTGTCCCCAACATCCTGAAGATATTATGTTATTTGCATCACAGGGAACATGCTCACCTTCTTAGTTGGCTCAAAGCAAGCATTTGAGGTTTCTTTAGCAGATGTTGCTCAAACCCAGCTTCAGGGAAAAACAGATGTCTACATGGAGTTCCATGTTGATGATACTACAGGAGCAACCGAGGTAGTCATCAATATATGTTTAGGAATCTTAGGATCACTAGTGAAAACCTTAGAGTGCGGTTCTGACTGATAAAAATACTAAGCTGACTGATTTCGATAATCCTGCAGTTCGTGTCTTATTTTTTAAATTTAGTTTTGTTTGCTTGCCTGTAATATTAATTTATGTTCCTGCAGTAAGAAAATGGATTCCAAAACCTAATTTGTTCTTGTTGATGACGAAGTTATAATTTTGTGATGTATGAATCGTGCGTATGGCCTAGCAGTATGTTCCTTTGCACCATCCATATGACATGTCAACAAATTTTACTCTTCGTTATTAGTGCCACATTGGCCATCATCATTCTAGTTACTATGGTATAATGAAGGGGAAAAATAATTAGCTGGAACATTGAATATTGAAAATGAAAGACTTCTTTATGATGATGGTCCTGGACTAGATTTATGAATGAAAGTTATCTGAGCCTTGATTGAGATAGGTTGATTCTTCCTGAACTGATGGTCCTGGACTAGACTTGTGAATAGCAGCATACTGAAGCTTAAATTTGATGTCTCATTCTGGAAACAGAAATTATGTAAGATAATCTCAGGCGAACTTGGGAAGATAAGTAGACCCAGGTTTCTTATACACCCCGTAAATTGTTGGATGAAAGGGAAAAGTGATATCAAGATCATATTAAATTACTTTTTATACATTGACTCGGTAGATGTTAACGTAGTCCTTTATTTAGTGTCGTTAGTAAACATCTTGTTATTTACTGAAGTCTGGTCCTAGTGGACCTCACAATGCTAAAGTTTCTAGAAGATTGCATTTCATCTAAATTTGTTGATGGTTGTAATTGAGTTGACAATTAAAAAATAGGTCCAAGCTATTGGACTTGTTTAATGTGTTAAGACACTATTGGTAATTTTCTTCCTAAAAATCTAGCTATGAGCTTCTAATTTTTCTCTTCCTGATTTCAGAAAGATTCATTGATGGATTTAAGTTTTCACATACCTACTTCCAATACACAGTTCGTTGGTGATGAAAACCGTCCTCCAGCTCAGGTAACATCTGCTTGTGTTCTGTTTGTTTGTCCAGTTATGGAATTTGCCCCTACAATCCAATAATCTGTATATATTTTAGGTTTTCCTTGATAAAATAGTCTCATTGGCCGATGTTGGCTCGTCTGAAGAACCGTTTCTCACATTTGAAGGAATTGCAATCCTCACACCCAGGTACAAAGCCAACTAGTGAATCAGTTTGTAACATCTTTAAACATTTTTCTTACTTTTTCCATTATGTTGGTTACTCGTGGTTAGTCCATACATTCATCCCATGAATTTCTTCATTTTTTCTTCGTACATATGCTGTCAGAAACTGATTTAATCTTTGTATCTCCAGGGGGCGACACAGTGTGGAGCTTCACCTTTCATTCATGCGGCTTCAGGGATTGGCTAATGATTTTAAAATTCAATATGCCAGTATTGTCCGGCTTTTCCTACTTCCGAAGGTAAATATGTTTGTTTTATAGAAATCTGTTATTTAATTCAGTAGTGTCTTTTGATAGTCATAATCTTGGTGAGGAACAACTTAATTTTGGTTAACAACTGGATTTCTGCAATATATTTAATCTTAGTTGCTTTGTTTTTCTACACAGTCCAACCAACCCCATACCTTTGTTGTAATTACTCTTGACCCACCAATTCGGAAAGGACAAACTTTATATCCACATATAGTTATTCAGGTATTTGCACTGTGCTGTTACTATTGTGTTTCCACTTTCCATCATGATCATTGTTATTAAATTCTGTTGTGCCTTCTTTTTCTGGTTTAAAAGTTTGAAACAGAATATGTAGTCGAGAAGAACCTGTTACTAAGCGAGGAGCTCTTGTCAACCAGATTCAAGGACAGGCTGGAACCATCCTATAAGGTGATTGTGACTTAGCTCAGGAATGAAGTATTTCTATCACTTTTTCTCTTTGATATCTGTCACAAACTTTTGAATTTGAAGAGATGCAAGCCTCCTCTCACATTGTTGCTGTTGTTTGTGTCTAGTGAAATCTGATGCTTCATCGCATCTCTAGCTGTGCACTTGCTTGTGCTATATGTCAACTTTACAATATGGAAGCTGCACTTTTGTTTTTTTGTTTCCTTAACATCATACTTCCAACTCTTCCTAAACTTCTTTTTTCTTTTTGTTCCTTCAGGGCTTAATCCATGAGGTTTTCATTAAGACCTTGCGTGGCATATCTGGAGCCAAGGTGACCAGGCCAGGTTCCTTTCGTAGTTGTCAAGATGGATATGCAGTGAAATCATCACTTAAAGCTGAGGATGGTTTGCTGTATCCACTTGAAAAGGGATTTTTCTTTCTTCCAAAACCTCCAACACTCATTCTTCATGATGAGGTAATGATTATGGATTTATTTTTCTTCTGCAATAGCAGTTATTTGGGCCTGGTATTTTATCCTATTTTGGTTTAATTTTTGGACAAAATCTGAAGCAGAATTTTCATCTAAATTGTTTGTTGCTTAATTATGTAAGATAAAACAATCTTTTTCTCCAATGATATTTTTATATAATGAACAAGTAGGGTTTGCTTTTGGTTGAATGGTCTCGTGGTAAAGGGGGAGTGTAGACAGGGTTGTCATGTTGCTGTTTGCACTATTGATGAATGGTCCGTTATCGGTGTATTAGACGCAATTCAGTTTGATTGTGTTTTAAGATATGGATCAAATTGTTTGGTTTCTATTGTCCGAACAGAAATCCAACTGAGTCAGGTTGTAATCTGAAACCAGCTTTTTATTAGTTTTGATTGGTTTAGTTTTCTCGGTTTTTGCTGCTTTGTGGAAGGTGCCAGTTTCTTCTCCCTTCTCTTTCCACCCTGGTTGTCATGGAGGTGGAATGATATATTGTGAAAGAAGCTAGAAGTTTGATGAGCTGTATCACCGGTGTATCTATGGATATATATTGAAGAGTAGGATGGAAAATGGAGAGGAAGGGTTGGTCGGAGCCAGAGATGATCTTGGTGGGTGGTGGAGATGGGGGATAGGTAGATCAGAAAGGGAATGGTCAGGAAGAAGGGAAGTGGAGAGAAGGTGAACGGAATCAACTAACAAAGTTAAAGCCATTTTCCATTGGTGATTTCCCCTGCTAGTTAAATTGTTGGTATGATAGGACATGAAATTTAGACACCATCAGTCAAAGTGCTGCCCAAGCTTTTGCACACTGGAATTCTTCTGTTGTATCTGTTTGTCCAAAACATAATTCCTCTTTTTCATTTTTGCCAATTTCGGATGGCAAGTCAAGTTGCCAGCCGCTGACCTGTGATTATTGTCCAGGACATCTGGACTTCTTTTTTTCGAGTAACTTAGTTTGTTCCTTATTTTTTGTGGGTATGCAGATTGACTTTGTTGAATTTGAACGCCATGGCGCAGGAGGATCGAGTGTGTCATCTCACTATTTTGATCTCCTTGTTAAGCTTAAAAATGATCAAGAGCATCTTTTCAGAAATATCCAGAGAAACGAATATCATAATCTCTTCGAATTCATTAAGTAGGTCCTTAATCATCATTCCTATAATCTTTTTGGTATCTTTGTCTGGATTTGTTACCTGGTTCTTTTTGGTTTCATGAAGGGCAAAGGGTATGAAGATACTGAATCTTGGAGGTTCTCAAACAACCAATGGAGTTGCTGCTGCTCTTCATGATGATGATGATGATGCTGTAGATCCACATCTTGAACGAATAAAGAATGCTGCTGGGGATGAAAGTGATGAAGAGGTGCTTGGATAGAGTCGCATCAAATATATGCTTGTGTTAAAGATATCTTGTGATCAGTTGATAAATCTTTCTATCTACCCTGCAGGATGAAGATTTTGTTGTTGAAAAGGATGATGGTGGATCACCCACAGATGATTCTGGGGAAGAGGAATCTGATGCTAGTGAAAGTGGAGAAGAGAAAGTATATTTTTTTATATGTTTACTTGTAATAATTATGTTGAATTCACTTTTTCCTGCTTGATGTTGATTATTAGCATGGTACAAAAAAATGGTGTCCTGTAATATGCTGGAATTTCTCTATTCGATCGTGTTCAAGCAGTGTTATTATTTTTCCTCAGAAATCTTCCATTAAGGATTCCAAGAAGGAAGCTACTGGAGTGAAGGCACCATCTGCTAAGGGTAAAAGCAGAGATGGAGACGAAGAAGGTTCAAAGAAGAGAAAGCCAAAGAGGAAGAAGGATCCTAATGCACCAAAACGGGCTATGTCAGGCTTTATGTTTTTCTCAAATGCTGAAAGAGAAGTAAGTTGTGTAAATTGATCTTTCTTGTCGGACTAATTTGTTTCCTTCAGTTCTTAGGTGAATTAAATTGATCTTTCTTGTTAGTCTTTTTGTTTGGTTATCTCATCTCTGCAAATGTTGCGGAAACTGAGCTTTGTGAACAAGCATAATATAGTTTTGACTTATAAACTTATTATTCCAACTGTACTTCTATTTGCAGAATTTGAAGAAGGGCAATCCAGGGATGTCATTTACAGACGTTGGAAGGGCCCTTGGAGAGAGATGGAAAAAAATGACAGGTTTGGCTTGTCCAGTATCAATTGTCCTTAATGTCTGTTGCTTTTAGGACTCAATTCACACCCATGATTTCTAGGAGATGTTATAGAGCTTTAGGATAATTCACAAAACTATCAGCAAGTTTTCTTAGATATGAATGATCTATACTTTATTTGAATGATCTAATGAAATCATAAATGATTTATTAGGACATTGGGTACATCACGAACTTTTCCTTAGTCCACCCGGTCTTTTGTTCCACATGCTGCAACTGCCCCTCAAAAAGATAGCTAGTTGTTTCTCGTCCTGGTGCACGCCAGAGTCACAGGAACCACCATGAGATTTGTTTGCTGTTACTATCTATCTGTTGAGGCCACAATTTCCCATTATGGATACAACCTTTGTAGATTCTGCTCTTAGATCCGAGGGGTAACTGATTGATTGTGTTTTATGCTTTCCTGTTACGTTGCAGCTGAAGAGAAGGAACCATACGAGTCGATGGCTAGGGCAGATACTAAACGGTACAGGGAGGCCATGGCTGATTACAAGAGCGGAGGTCCTTCCACCACCAATATGGACTCCGGAGAGTCCGAATGAAGTAAACCTGCGAAACCAATATTGGACTCTCCATTATTGTGAAGCATGCAACTAACCTTCTCTTTTGTTACTACTCTACTCTAATGTATGCTGTGCTTTTACGCTTTATTGAATTCGGTAGATACGTTGTAAGAACAATATAATTGAGAGTGGGAGCGTTGCTTTAATTAGAGCATCTATTTGACCAGTAGTTTAATGTGGAGAGCTGCATTCATTTGCAGTTGCTTGCAGTTCAACGTATGATTTGTCTTTTTGTTTTTAGTGTTGTTGAGAAGAAAAGTCTTCATCCAACATTAAAAAGAAAAAAAAAGGGGTGATATATAATAGTGTACTGTTATTTAATTCACTCAGCATCGTAAGACCGGACGATAAGGGTTGTGCATTGGTGAGAGGGCATGACGTTGCGCTCTTTGAAGACCCTCAACAATACGCATAGCTTCGGTGAGGGGTAACGCTCTCTTTAACAGCTGCTCATGATGTGGCTCCCAAGAAGCCACCGTGTTTTTGTAGTCCGGTCCACTTGATATGATCATCAGTTCATGATCATAATATGACAATAGCCTGAGAAACTACTTCCACATATTGGCATGTTGAGCAATTCACATCGGAACCTTCTGCAAATAAACATGCACGCATCTTTTGAGAGTAAAATAAGCATGCACACATGACAATAGCTGGTGGGAGGGTTTCATGCAAACAAGCATTTTGTTATAGGCTTCTTCAGGCTTGAGCACCACGTTACAAAGAGTTGCATGATATTAACAGTATTATTCTACCAAAAATGGCAATATCAAAATTATACAGATTGTCAGGCTATTGCCAGTGAAGATATACTACCAGAAGTAGATTCTTCCAGTGATGTCTACATGCAAAGAATTCCAGTACAGTAAATCTCATCCTTTTTTTTTTTAGGTCATCAACAGCCCTGTTAGTCAGTCCATCCTGGTACTACTCCTTCCTGCCTCAGACTCAGCATATAACCTGAAGGATCGTCTGTTTCCATCATCAGCCTACAGGAACAAGAAACATAAAGCAAGATAAACAAGTAAAGGAACAAGAAAACTTGCACCCATGTAGTAAATCAGTAGCAACATGAGCACAGGCTTCATTGTAGATCAGTAATTTGAATGGTAGCAATATCTACAATGCAGATAAATATAGAGGGCTAATTATAGATTATCCCATGTAGTTAGACATCGTTAATATTCTAATTTTTAAATTTAAAAAATTTATATTGAAATCCCTATAGTTGTGAAAGTGAAACATTTTAACTCTATTTATCCTAACATCGTCAGTTTTATCGACGGAAACATGAAAAAAAAAAATTAAAATAATAATTTTAATATTTCAGTTTGTGGTGACGGATGACGTCAATGGTGGCGGATGATGATGCAACTAGGGGCCATGGGTGGCTGTTGTAGATGAGGAGTGTGACGATGAAAGGTGAGGGTCGCTCTACATCTACGTCGACGTAGTTGCTAAGCGATTCTGCTCTACATCTGTGTCGAGGCCGATGAGCGACCCTTTTGCTGCTTTGCATTTGCGTCGACGTCGACAAAGTTGTTGAGCGACGAGAGGGCTGCTCGACATCGGCATCAGCGGCCCTTTCGTCGCTTGGCAATCGCGTCGATGCTGACGCAGATGTAGAGCGATATAAGGGTCGCTCGGGTGGCTGTTGTGGATGAGGAGAGCGGCGGCGAGAGGTGAGGGCCGCTCTACATTTGCGTCGACACCGGTGTAGATGCAAAGCACGACGTAGATACAGAGCAACCCTCACTTCTTGCTGTCGCTCTCCTCATCCCCAATAGCCACCCAAGCGATCCTTTCGTTGCTTGCATCTGCGTCGACGTAGTTGCCGAGCGGCCCTCAGCTCTAACCGTCGCTTTCTTCATCCACAATAGCCACCCGTGACTCCTAACGACGTCGCCGTTCGCCACCAACAATGCCGTTTGCCACCACCAACTAGAATATTAAAATTATCTTTTTACCATTTGTTTTCATGTTTTTGTCGATAAAACCAAGATAAATGGAGCTAGATGTTTCACTTCCATAACTATAGGGATTCCAATATAAACTTTTTAAGTCTAAGGACAAAGATACTAAGGAGGTCTAACTATAAGGGGTAATATGCAATTAGCCTAAATATAAACAATGTTGTGTTATATGTGATTGTATGATATAAAAGAGAAGCAAGAAAAGAACCATATTGGTAAAGCATAACAAAAAAATAAAAGAGAGCGACATATTGAATAAAAGAGATAAGTTTAAAATAAAAAGTAGATCAGATATGCCTTGAATCAATAACATATATACTTGAATAAGTTCTGTATGTATCAATTCTGTCTGTAGTGAGCTAATAATAAATTAATAACATATATACTTGGATACAACTCCAGGACACTCAAAAAGATTATCTAGAAAGATGTATTAAAAAAAATCCACAAATAACTGAAAATAAACCTATAAAATTTGAAAACATTTTTGACTTTCTAAGGGTGTGGAAATGGACCTTTGAGACCTAAACATCACCTTATCTACATTCAACAGTTAGCACCTGTCTTAAGGTAGAAACAATAGCATCAGAGAATAAAAAAAGATGTGGAAAAGTTGATAAAAAATAGCAAAACAAGATTACTAGAGACAAAACTGTGACAATATTATACCTAAGTTTCTCAGACAAAATTATTTCAGACACCTAATGCTAAAAGTGCAAAAATAATAAGAATACCAATTTTCAGATATTATACATATTTCAGAATATAAAAATCTGAATATATACAAGAACGACGACAATGCATGAAAAGTCGAACCTGTGCCAGAAAATCCATTAATCCATCCATGCAATTGAGCTGGTCGTAGTTGAAGATGATGGAGAATTTTACAAAGCATACCAATCTGAAGAAGTTAATCATGTCTGCATCTTAGACAGAAAAAAAGGCCATGATCCTGCTGATATTCAAACTCTATAATAAGCCAGATATAACAAGTTGGTGCTGTCCATTCACTTTGATATGTCAAAGGCAATAATGCCATATGTTCCTATAGTTCCTCTGCCAAAATTCAGCAAGGTAGAATATTCAAGATCAGCATTAGTAGGCATTTGCAGGTGAACATCCTCATGTGTTTTCATTGCACAAAGTAGATTGATAGCTAATATAAACAAAATTCTCATAAAAGAGAATTTTACATGTTAAATCATGGAAAGTTATCAACTACAACTTAGAGATAAAAACTAACATTCATATACTAATCTGTAACCATGAAATCTTAGAGATCAGACATTTCCACAAGAAAGTAGAGGCCATACTGAACATGACCTGGCTCGGAGTATGTGCTTTGACTAATACCAAATCTGCTATCTTGACAAAAATATCCAGAGAAGTAACTAGGAAACGAAGATGTCCATGCTCCATACATTATTACAACATATAAATCACTCTCAAAACTGTTTTCTCTTGCTTTTCAAGATCTTGTCCCTCTTTGCATAGACATAACAGAAACCAAAAAGAAACACACCAAACAGGGAAACCGATGCCCATGGGAATGGTGGATCCTTGAAACAAACAAGTAAAGCTTCCAACTTTTGTGATGCCTCATATATTAAGGTGTGTATAGCATACAGATCATGATCTGATGACCTCAGGAAGTACATGGCTTTCTCGAAATCGAAGTGGGAGATGGCAGAAACTACCTTCTCCAGCTTGTACTTGAGCAAATTCCACCTCTGAACAAACTCAACATGCTTTCTTTCTTTGAGAAGCTTCCTGTCTCCACCATGTGCAGCCATTGACTGCAATACATCAATGACACTTGTAATGGTGTAGTTCAATGAAGTTAGCAGAACATTTCTCCGTGCCGCATCTCTCTGAATAAAGGACAGGGATGATGTTTCAGAGAAGGGTCCGAATGGAGTTTGACCAACACTCCAAGTGTAATCAACTAGGGTACTGTTGTGCTGTGGGCTCCATGACAGGTGGGTTGGCGAGACACCCCACATGCTCTGAAGCACGGAACCAATGATGGGGCGGTCGAGGTTACGGGTCTGTGTAATCACATGCCGGCCATTGCAGCTGTAGTCACTGACAGTCTGCGAGCTCCTGGTCCTCACAGCAATCACCATGTTTCTAAATGCAATAGCCTGGTGGTACCGGTCGAGCAAAAGGAGCTTGTCATATTCCAAATCGAACACATATACTGGAAGCACCTTGCCATATTCCTCCTCTTCAGGAATTGCTGCAGCTCGCCGTACCTCTTCCACTGAGTCTGATAGTATCTGATGCATGCGCTTCGAGTCCAAATATTCACTCACAATAAGAGTGTAGTTCTCAAAGAGGAACCGGGAGGTGTATGAATTTGTCGATCGGGCAATGGCATAAGAACATATCGGGCACTCAGAGAACTTTACATTGTATGATTTGAACACCAAAGATTGTTCCTTGTAAGCGAGCTCGCTTTCTTTTAGCGTCTGTTTGATGAAAGTCCAGTCAAGCCCAGTGGTATCCGGATCAGATCCATGAACGTGGATGAACTGAATCAGGAGGGAGTTCTCATACAAGACTGGAATCCTCAGAGAAGGAACAAGAAGGGCTCGGTATGCGCTAAGGACCATAGAGGTGAGATCCGAAAGAAGGGCCTTTTCTGATCTTGGTCTGCCGTGGAGCGAGGATAATGGATGGAACTCACCTCGGGGAATCACGCCCTCGCCAGAAATTGCCGGGCCATATTCTACTGGTCCTGCAGCAAGGTCGATCCACACATACCGATCTTTCCCAGTCCAGAGAGTCCCCAGACACTTTGTGAAGGCCAGCGACGCATCCTTGGAATCGAGAGAATAGGCATAGGGCTTGGATTGAGATCCAAGATTCAGCAAGTAGATGTAGAAACCCGGCGCTGAGTTCGTGTTCTCCCTCTGGAAATCTTGCTGGACGATATGATCGACGGTGGAGTACGGCACAGAGAGGAGAGCAGAACGATAGAGCGGCGACGGCGAGGCCTCGAGGTGAGACCGGATGGCGTTCCATATCTGCGATCCGAGAGGCGAGAGAGAGCTGTCCACGTGGAGGGCGTGTCCGATGGCGAGGTGGTGCGGGGTAGCGCCGATAACGTGGAAGCGGTCGGAGGTGAGGGCAGCGGAGGCGAAGGACCGGATGATGCCCGGGGCAGCAGAGGAGAAGTCGCCCACAAGCTTCACGTAGACGGGGACGGAGATCTGTAAGGATAGGAGCTGTGAGACGAGGGTCGCGTGGTCGGCGGAGAGGTGTGAAGCGGCAAGCGTCCTTTTGAGGGCCGCGGGTAGGGAGGCGAAAGAGTCGTTGGAGGCGGAGGGATCGCGGCGGGCCTCGCCGGCAAGGAACGCATCCAGGCCGAGGGTCGCGGCCTCTCCCGTCCGGGGCGCAGCGTGAGAGGCAAGGGTGACCAAGAAGAGGACGTAGATTAGGGTTTTGGACCTCATAGTCGGAGATCGGATGCGATGGACGATTTGGGTTTGAACGGAGGCAGTTATTAGGGTTTCGGTGGAATCATAGCTTCGGAAGTTTGGAAATGAGGGGAGAAGGACATATAAGATTAAGAATGCCATGACTCGGCCGAGTTGAGGGAGTCGACTCGGCCGAGTTGAGGGAGTCGACTCGGACGACTCAGACCCGGTGGAACATAGATTCGGATCGAACACTCAAGTCTTCCCGAATCCATTAGCAAATTAATTGCGAACCCGAAAACGATTCTTGTATGCTTCCCTAGGAGGTCCGTCCGGTATCTGTATCCCATTTTAATGGATCGGATCCTAAAAAACTCCGACCCATCAGTAGCACTACGAAAACGACTGGATCTCTGCGGAGGAACGCAGAGGGCTTCCTCTTTTGGGCGATTCCTCGACCCCAATCGATCACGCACTCGGGCTTGTCGAAGCTTCAGCGTTCGACGTCCATGGAGTGTGCGAAAAGGTCATCGCTGAGAGGTACCGATCCGACACTGCTATCCGCCAACGAGTACCACAGTCTCCGTCGATGAGAAAGCCCTGCTACCGAGTTCGTCACTTTCTGGTTCGTTCTTTGCTTGGCTTTTCTGATTCCCTTTCGCTGCAGTTTCTTCGTCAAAAAAATCGCATTTTTATGGCTTCATCAACGTGTTGTGATGTGCTTTTACGAGCATGCTTTGTCAATGTGTGTGATCTCTCACTTCTTCAGTCTTAAGTTTCGGATTTGCTTGTACATATGTGGAGTATAATCTGTGATGCTGTACAACTGGGTTGTGACTCTTTTTGGTAGTTATTTGTGATGAGGTAGCTTTGAATCGAGAAAATTAGTGAGAAAAGGATTCCCCCAACGGTAGCTCGTTCAATTCAGTAAGAAAAGATATCTCTAGATAGATCAAGTTTGTTTGTGGTTGAAATGATGACTTACTGTGGTTGAAATAAGTCTTGATGCACCTGGAATGCATTTTGTTCAATGCATGACTCACTGGGCATGTTTATCTTACATAAAGGTTTTGCTCAATGCATTTTGTTATAATTCCATAAATGCTAGTGATTAAACATCCACATCCTTCTTCGGTCTGCAAGTATTACTTCAAGTGGAACAAAGACAAGAAATAGGATCAATTTGGTTTCACTATAACCATGTTTTGTGAAAATTTTATTCTTTCAAGATATAAAAACCAAATGTAGTATGATATCTTCAATATCTTTTATGACTTAACAGGATCATTTTTCAGAGTTTTTACAATCACCTAGCAACTCGTCTGATCAGGCTTCATCTTCTTCTTTGAAGATTGAAAGGCCAAGTTCTGAATTCTATCACTGGATTTTCCTTTGCTTTCTTGTAATTCTTGAGAACTGGATGATCTGCCTTTGAGGTGATCTGTAACTTCTTGAACTCCTAGCTAAGTCTTGGTTGACTCTCTTCTGTTTCTTTGGCTTTCCCTGTTGACTCGCTTCTTTTTCTTTATTTATTAAACTTTCTTTAATGATAGAAATATCCTCTTCTTCCTCTTCTGTTTTCTTCAACCTCATTCAGGATACTTGGGGCAATGCTTCTCTTCATTTATGTGGGCTTTTGTTTGAGTCATAGTCTCTATCTTAACCTCCGATATAGATCTTGGCCTTCATCCTTGTTCTCTCATTTGCTGGTAGCATGAGCAAAATTGATTCATAGAGTTCAGTAACAAATTGATAGAATGAAGCCTTAAAGATTTCCTCTTTTCTTTCTTCCTGTTCTTGATGTTGTTTATCATTTTGACAGGCGAGGATTCTGCATTGATCACTGCAGAAGAGAGCCTGCTAGAGCATTTCCCCCTTGAGTTGTGGGGTACTTCAATTTGTCATAGAAGAGGTTAATGTTGTGGAACATCATAAATCATGTAAAGAACACAGAAATGTAAGCTTTCCTTTCATTCCACTTCTGTGCTCAGCACCAGTTACCTGAGCACTGACAAGTAGTTTCAGCTTCCAGCCAAATAAGAGTGTTGGGCACTTTAAACATCATTCATTACTTGTGACTGCAATTTGCCATGGAAGAGGTTTATGTTGTGGAACATATAAATCATGCAAAGAACACAAAAATGTAAGCTTTCTCAGCACCAGGCTTACCTGAGCACTGAGAAGTAGTGTTAGCTTCCAGCCAAATAAGAGTGTTGGGCACTCTACAGATCATTGATTACTTGTGACCTGCCCATCTCCTAAGATTCATAAAGCTATCTGATACCTGTTATTATATACCTATCCGATACATCTCCTGAGATTCATAAAGCTATCTTATGCTTGTATAACCTATCTGATACATGTTATTTTACACCCACAGGCAGAACCATCATATAGATTTTTTGTGCAGTGTCAAGTGGAAACCCCTTGTTCTTGTCAAAGTTTCTAAAGTATTTTTGTTCTTTTTTATTCTTTTACAGTTTATAGCTAGTTCACATGTTGACCGATTAGATTGTTGAACCTGAACAGTTGATCCAAAATGTTTAGGCACAGTGATTCTGGTTCCTTCAAGTTAATGGAGTGTATAAGGTCTATCTCATTAGTGGCTCATTAAATTAATCGAGTAGTCCTTTCTATTAGAACTCTCAGTTTTATTATTATTATTGTTGTTGACAAGCACAAGATCGAAAAAGATTCAATGTTAGATATAACAACTTGCATGTGTTTAATAGATGCATGGATGGTGGATTTTTCTTTGTACATATAAATAATGAAATGCACCCAATTTATGCACCATAAAAGAGAGAGATCTTTCAAAATGAGGACTTATTCCATCATAGTGGCCAAAAAATCCTTAACATAGCAATGTTTTTTTTGTAGACACCTAAAACTATTTAATAAATACTGATTAATTTAATATAATTATCAGCATAATAACATCAGAAATAATTTCCTGTTATGTGAATGCTTTGCTACATCTGCATATTGCATAGAAAGAGCATTATTATGTGATATGTATTAGTCCTATGTATACATTATAATGTTATATATGATGGCATATAGAGTTAGATGATCTACTACTAACAATTTGGATTGTTGTATCAGAATTATTAGGATGGAAAAGGAATGCTTTTGAACCATATATTAGACTTGAGGAGAATTCCTAAGTTGAATCATGTCAGAATGAACCTAATATTATGCTTGTATGGTGAATGAGAAATAAGGAAAACATTCATTCTTATATTGGTTCAAGATATGCATATAAATTCTTTCTTAGGAAACACTTCTGAATATGAAAAGTGACACTTCAGTTGTGAGATGTTTCTTTCTAAATTCATAAATATTTAGAAATTATTTAATCCCTTGTCCATTTTTGTAATATTTCCTAATAAATAAATCTATTCTCAAGAACTTGTATGCAACAAACTTCTGAACTAAAAAACAAAAATAAATCTAACTTTTTAGAACCTTCTAACTTTATGCATATTATTCTCTCTTTAGCCTTACCATATTACACTAAAGAGCAATGGCACCTCTTCATCATCAAGCTATGTGATATGCATGATATGATAATTCAGCATAATTATAAATATATAGGTTTTGATTGAATTATCATATATTCAAAAAATTGAAGCTATATAAAACAATCTCGATTGGAGAGACATAAAACTAAGATAGATGGCATAAATCAGTTAGAGAGAAGAAAAACATTACATAAATGTTAATAAAATAAGTGCATAGCACAAATGAGAAATTCATAATGTACCAATTTAAAAACCACTTGATGAAATATAGAGGGATAGATACCAGACTTAAATTCATGACATGATCTGGTACAGATAAAACATTTAATCAGATCATCATGGATTCTAAAAATAGAAAAGAATAGTATAAAATAGTATTATATAAAAAAATTACATCTAAAATATTGATCGATAGTGATGTATATGATCCATTTACCAAAAGTTAAAGGTTTAAAATTCATCTGATATATTTTTGAAGATACTGACGAGTTTAGATATTAAAGATTTTAATAACTCGATCTTGGATTCAAATTCGGCCTTCGTCACTTTTTATGTGAAAAAAAAATTAAACACATCATCATCAAATCTTAGGAATGAGAAAAGAATTCAAGTTTGCATACATTAAGTTTGCAAGGAATGTATAGGATACCTCAAGTTTGCATGATAACAGTTTGGATTTTGTCTTTATGGAAAAAAAATATTTTTTTTTGAAAAGATTCTACTTTTCAAAAATTTTCACTCATATTTTAAAAAAATTTCAAACACCCCTACGTGAAAAGATCATTTTGCTTATTCTTTGGTCGAACTCATCGTTGCATATAAAAGCCACCTCCGTTGACTCGTACAACCCTCATACGAGACAGTGATAGTGAAGGCATGTGCCCCTCTCATCCTTTCGCCCCTATGGCTAATGACGAGGGCAGGCAAGCTACCCCCTCTCTTTTCTCACTCACCGTTGAGAGCGTGAGGGGGGCTTTGCAAGTGATGACTAAGCCGGGTGCGTGATCACCCCCTCTTCTTCGTTGCTCATTTATGGATGGTGTGTTCCTTTCCTTCCTCTCTTGCAATCGATGGTGAGGGCTACGAGCGAGGGATGGGGGTGGGTTTGTGAGCGACGACAAAGGTTATGAGTGAGGGGAGAGGGTATGTCTATAAGTGGTGATGATGAGAGTTACGAGCGATGGACTCTCGCATGAGACATAGCTAGGCAACAAGCGATTGTTGAGATGTGGCCAAACAATACGCGATTGTTCGAGACATGACCAGGCAACAAGCGGAGGGCGATGGTTAATAGGTATAATTTTTTTTTAATTATTATTTTATTTTTGTTTTAAAGTAGAGGTACTCATAAAAAAAATTTACATTATCATAAGATCCTGAAAATAAGAATGAACTTAATGTATATGTTACTCTCATAGTTAAATACCTTGATGGTAACTTATCAACAAGGAAGATATGAATTAAAGCTTAAGCAAGACACGATTACTCAATCACACAGCTCCACATTGACATGCAATCAGCATGTAGATTAGGCTATCAGTGCTGCTTGGATGTGGCTGGGGCTCAGTCCACATGTGTAGACACCAGAAGAATGAGATCATAGGCCTCAAAGTAGGAAAGGAGGTCATGATGGGGCCCCCCAGAGAGAGAGAGAGAGAGAGAGAGAGAGAGAGAGAGAGATGCCATGCTAAAAAGCTGTTTTGAGTTTTAGCCCACAGGAAAAGTGGCCAGCCTTCCTTTCTTTGCCCATTGTTTCCCATACAAAACTGATGGTATTTCCTCCTCCTTTCAACACTCTCCGCCTCTTCCTCCCCATTCTACCCCACCTCTGTCCCTCTCTTTCATCCCCCTTAGGTTCCATCTCCATCCCCAACTCCCATCTCCTCCTCCTCCCCATGGTGAAGCCCCACACTCCTTGAGAATTTAGATTGTGATGCAGTAGTATGTTGCCTTTGAGATCTTCTCATGTAAATATTTAGCAGACTGTGTTTCACACAATGGGACGCATCTCCTTCGTCTCCTCTTTCCTCTTGCTTCCCACTCTTCCAATGAAATGAGTCCCACTTCCCTGTGCCAGGATAAAAATCCAATCTTTGCCTCTGTTTTCTTTTGCCATCAAGGACTCCAAAGGCCTCACCTTTTTGGGTGTTTTTGGATTGGTTTTGTGTTCCTGCCTCGAGTCCTTCCTTGATGAGGGTGCAGGGGGAGTTGGCGGACCAGAGGACGCCAGAGTTATCGGCTGTGGCGAGGGAATTGACCTCGGAAAAGAGGCGACCATCGTCGAAGAAGAACAAAAGGAAGCAGAAGAAGGTCGGGTCGACACCGTCGGCGGTGCAGAGGCTGTTCGAGACATGCAAGGAGGTGTTCGCTGACGGAGGGGCTGGGATTGTGCCCTCGCCGGAGGATGTCGATCGCCTTCGGTCCGTTTTGGGTATCGTCTATACTGCTTGCTTGTTACATTGACGTGCAAGGTGTCACTTTTAGCGCTGATGCATGTTAAACTGTTTTAGTTTGTGATCATCACAATAGAATGTGCAGTTTTAGGAATTCAGATTATTCAGATTACGTTATGTTTGCTTGTTTTTCTTGACAGTAAGAAACTGTTCAATTTATATGAATATGGTGAATGAAGTGCTTTCTTTGATTGCATCCTTACATGACATTTGAGTGGTATTGTTGGTTGGTATTATGATATTTTGCTTCGAGCATTATTCCTTTTTTGCTTTGTACCTGTGATTATTTTTCTTGTTTTATTTGTGCATCTTTCTTGTATGGTCATGCAATGTACGCTTCACCCAGCTGATATTTTTGAGTCTTGCTTGAAAGATTGCTTATTTTTGAACTGCCTGTGTAACCAAGTAGGACCATAGCACAGTCTGCTTTCTTAAGATATCAATTGTAAAACCAAGCGATCATGGATTCTAAATTCTATTCTTGGTCTGGATTTGGTCTATTTGGTGAGAAGGCACCAAGTGACATCATTATAGTATTTGCCAACTTCATCTTTGATGTCAATATAGACAGGCTGCAAATCTGCATACAGACAGCAACAGAAGGAAGAATTTTGGAAAGATGCAGTTTAGGTTTCATGATTGTGCGTACTTATAATCATGGAGGGTGGGTAAGGGGGATGTACTTTGAGTCAACATGCATGTGAATTGCACAGCATTGGCGGCGATGGCATGAGAAGAAAACTTTCCATGATGCATGGTCAATGCTGATGGGTTGTTGTGCTTTTAAGACCATGCAACCAAGGGCTTTCTTTACACAATGTATCTATAACAGGAACTGGGGTTGACCAGTATACGATCTGTCTGATATATCTTTGAGGTTGCTAAGTACATTTGCAGCTCAACTTTTTGTTCTTCACCCTTTTTTTTGGCATCCTTGTTTTTTTTTTGTGTTCGTTTACATTCTTTTCAAGTAAAGATGGTACCACATCTTGTCTTGTAATGTTCAAATATGTTTCATCCTTTATTCTCGGATTAAAGATTAAATTTGTTACATGTACATTTATAGTTGTTCTTTGAGCTGACTCTATGTAAGTGTGGGAAGCTAATCAATGATAGACAAAATACAGATTTTTTATGCAATTTTTAAAATTTTTTGGTGCATTATACAAGGTGGGAACTTAGAACCTGTTTGTTTTTGACGCATCTAAATGAAAATTTCTGTTCCTTTTCTGACATTTGCAATTATGTTCCTACTTGCAGATTATATAGATGCATCTGATGTTGGTCTTACTCAAAATATGCCATATTTTCGACATGGTGCATCCACGAGAACTCTGCCAATTACATACTTACACATTTACAAGTGTGACAAGTTATCGGTACTCAAGGATGCTCTTTCATTACACTCAAGAATGATATCTGCAAAATGCTTCAGCTGTTTGACCACTTCCCTGTTTTCTGTGTGCAATGTGCAGATTGGCATCTTCTGTTTGCCTCCATCAGCTGTCATTCCACTCCATAATCACCCAGGGATGACAGTATTCAGCAAGCTTCTTTTTGGTTCCATGCACATCAAATCATATGACTGGGTTAACGTGCCTCAGAACTCTAATGAGATTGTGAAATCCTTACACTGTAAGTTCCAGTTGTAACTATCTGATACTCAGATAGTAGCTCTTAGATTTAATTTTTTTCCTTTTTTTTTTCTTTTGTTGATCTATTTCTGCTTCTTGCACATCTCTATCTGTAAAATAATATGTGGCCCCCTTGTAGCAGTTCAACCCCCAGGATTGCATTTGGCAAAGGTGAAGACTGATTCCATCTTTACTGCACCTTGTAAGACATCTGTGCTTTATCCAGAAGATGGAGGTAACATGCACTGTTTTACCGCAAGATCATCCTGTGCAGTGCTGGATGTCCTGGGGCCGCCTTATTCAAACCCCGACGATGGAAGGGACTGCACATACTACAATGAATTTCATTATAAAAGTTTTTCTGGTATGTTGGGCAGAATATTCTGTTTGGCTTATGTTGTTCTTACTAAATTTTGCTTTTATCGACTGTATAAACCTTCATTTGATTTGGGGCATCTCATAGTTTGATGTATGCTGATTTTTCTTAGGAAGGGAGGGGAGACCCTCCACCAAGAGACATTACCTCTGCACCCACCTCGCTAACGATTAATAACCAAAACCTCTTCTTGAAGAAGAGGAAACCAACCACTAGGCTAAGATCTGGTTGGTTTGCATGTCATGATGTGATTACTTGTATATATGTATGTATGTATGTACAATTTATATGTATGTGTTACTTCTTGATTCAAGGGGCCTTACTCATCAAACTTAACGATAATTAGTCATTACAGATTTGTGTTTCTAGCATCGTTGAAAAAAGATTTTTGGTTATACTTGGACCAAGCAGAAAACAGTGTTGTTCATGTCATCTGTCAAGAAAACCATTTGTTATGCTGGTTAGTTTTCATAAGAAGTCAGCACTAAATATTTGCAAAGCTTTCCAGGAAATATTTTGGAACCAAAACCTGGTGTTGGTGCCATTGTCATCAATTCATTTGCTTCTGAAATAAATCAAAATTCTACATTACTGTGTGTGTATATATAAAGTTAGATTCAAAACTTCAGCACTACATTTCTAGGATATAGTCCTTACAAGAAATTTGCATCTTCAGATGCATTTTTCTATTCAATTCTGAGAACATGTTTTGTGCTCCATTGTTTTCTGTTATATGATTGCTTGTTTAATATTACCAACCAATTTGCTCCATTTCAGGAGATGGGAACTTGGCACCTGAAGAGGATGGAGCGTATGCTTGGCTTGAAGCGAAGAAGAAACCTGATAACTTCTTTGTAGTTGGGGCAAAATATAGGGGCCCAAAAATTATAGAGCAATCATAAAGTTAGGATGATGCTACATTCTTGATGCAAAAGATGAAGATGCTGGAATGTGTAAGTACAGAATCCTAACATATAGGGAAAGACTTGGGAAGTGTGTCTGAGCTTCAACAGACCTTTTGATTCTTAGTTAAGTGCCAAGGAAAGAAGGAATGAATGTATCCATTGCTTAAATGTGTTTATGATACCTGGTAGAGAACATTCCATCCATGTTATTTTGTTTCAGTAAATTTGAGTTTAAGAAATATAGAGGAAAAGCTCTTTTGAACAGTGAAGCTAAAATGCTGACTTTTAATGCTCCTCAGCCATGTAATCTTCTTGTACTGTTGGTTGGTCCAAGAAAATTTTCCAGGTTTAGCATCTTTAAAGTTGTGCTCACCCATGTCTTGATTGTTATGGATTGCTATCTGTGCCTTCTATATTCTTCCATGGGATAGAATATATAGTAAATTTCATGGTAACAGCTATAATTCTACTGTCCTGACAACTGTATTTGTTGCAGTCCTGAATAATGTGTTGCTTGTTAATAACCATTTCTTTCCACATTTTTGCTTGTAGATGTAATGGCATAAAGTTGGCCTTAGGCCAGCTTTTATAAGTTGATTAGGCTCCAACAAAATTGATTAGATCTTTTATTGGAGCGTAGACTTGGTATATTGATATGGTTACTTAAGATATGAATCTTGAAAATAGTTTTCTTAAATATAAAAATATTTTTTTTTATATCATAGTGAAAGATTCATATATTAGATAAAATTTATTCTAATATTGTAATAGTTGGTTGCACGTAAAAAGCGAACAAAACTAAGATCGAGTTAGTAGACTAATTAATCTATTAGGCTTGGGCAGTTTACCTATTAGGTATGAGTCCTTATATCAAAACTAACCTATAATTTGGGTATGGTAATAGAGGTCGGATAAGAAAGGGTTGACTACGCCTTTCTTATAACGAACGGATTAGTTTTATATTAATAGTATACTACAGTTAAAGGTTTGATGAGTATATTATTATTACTTTCATATCAGATGATCAGATGTATATTATTATTAATTTCATATCGGATGGATGTGTGTGCGTAATTTCTATCGAATTCTCAAAATAAGCCCATAAATTTGAGAATTTTTTTGTAGAGCATCCCAATTTTGAAAATTTCGCACACCCTTAGTCACATGAAAAAAATCATTTTATCCTTGCTTTTGTCGAACTCATTGTCACCTCCACTTGTAAAACCCCCTCGTTATCGATCGTGGGCGAAGAAGGAAGGGGCCACCCCTCGCCTGCAACCTTCGTCGTTGGCCGTGAAGGGGTTGTGCAACTTTCTCCTGTGCCCTCCTCGTTGTTGACTATTAGCAAGGAAGGAGGGGGTGCACTCTTATCATCACTCGCAATCCCTCCTCATTATTGGCTATGGGCGAGGAAGGAGGGGGGCAGCTTACCCCCACTTATAACCTTCATCACTGGTTGTGGAGGGGTCATACAACCTCTTTATTATCATGGACTAAGCTGGTATTTTCAAAGTCATGCAACACCATCATGTGTCAATGCATAAATGGTCAACCTTCTCGAAATCTATTATGGTCTTATTAAGACCTATGGATAACAAGACGGGTTAAAGGAATCATTTAACTCAGGATCCCATAAGTAGATGTTTTAGCAAACACTTGATAGACAATGTAAATTACAAACATATGTTTCGTAAGCTCTGAATGGTTATATGACGGACGTTCCAAGGTGATTCGTTGCCGCCAAAAGTCCTCACAAGTATCCAATGACACTGTTATTGAACAAGACAACAAACCAGTCCTAGATAATACCCTAAAGGCCCATCCAGCCATATGCCACTCAAGTAGCTCCAAAGTATTATGCTAGTTGACACTCTATACCACTCTACAGAGCTAGGAAACCTTCAAAATCTTTAGCTACTTGGATGGTATATTTTTAGGTAGTTTTGTCTTATCACGATGATTGCATATAACCTGCATTTAAGATGAATACTTTTGAATCTTTTTAACTTTGGCACCATATAAGATGAGTTCAATCGATCAGAATAAGGGACCCATATAACCACATGATCTCACTCTTGTCTCTACAAGAGTTTATATCCTTGATCTTTGTTCAAAAAAAGCTTTGTGCCTTTGCTTTATATTTTTTCTTCTATATCAACTTCTCGGTTTGCATTAAGTTGATAATGACCCTCACACCTATTATTCTACGAGTTAGTTTTTCATTGAGTCTGATCTCCACACTGACTATAAATGTGCATTTGTTTCCTGCAAGATCATGGACGACTTCTCGTCGCTCACTCTTTCCATTGAGCTTTATAGAGTTATCATTTTGAGGTGCCCCCCTTAACATGTGCACTCTGTTACACATGATTATCTCTCTTAGATATCTACCCTATTATAATAAATTTTCTCCTTGTATCATTCTCTCTAGAAGTTTCTAAAACCACCATCCCCTTGGATTACTTCGCCTTGCTGAATAAATTATACAGTGTTTCACAATTGTGAACGCATTGGCTATATTATGATTTTTCGCTAATATAATCCCCATGCATCCCTTAAAGCCAAGTAACATGCTAAACCTACTATACACTTTAGCCTCCCATGGATGTATACTTCTTATGCCAAAAATAAAGTTTTTATGCTCCATGACTCCGAGTTTTAGTTACCTTGGAATGATCATGAATAGTCCATCATCACCATTGTAAGCTTTACATAACTCTTTTAGTCGTCGAGCAACTCATCCCTTCTTGCACAGTCTCATCCTTTGTCAAGTACCATTGTTTGCCTTGAGCACTATCAAGTTTGGCTACCAACTTCGAGCTGTAGCTCAAACTCAATTATCCTAACCTTTGTGTGTTGTGTTCTTCCCAACTTGCTTGTCATTATGGTGTCTCTTATGAGAAGGGTTGATTATTCCTCTAAATGTCAATCTCGAATGTTCGCTCTTGTAAGCGACTCCTTTCCCTACATCTCTATGCTCGTTTCCCTTAGACGATCACGTGTGTTAGTTGCCCTCAACGTAGCCTCGTTAGGTCCCCTAAGTTTGTATGTTAAGTATTTATAAGTGTGCTTGTCTTGCTCTGATACTATATATCACAGAAGTAGTTGATTTTACTTAAGTTGTGTGTCACCCTTGTATGTTAATTTATAAAGGGTTAGCCTTATCGAAACCTCTTATTATCTCATAAGGACCTGTAAAAGAGAAGACAAGTTAGAAGATACATTTAACTCAGGATCCCACATTTTAGCAAACACTTGATAGAGAATGTAAATTACAAACATAAACTTTCAAAGTTCTGAATAATTACATATTAGAGGTTCCAAGATGATCCATCATGACCACAAGTGTTCATAAATTCTCATATGATATTACTATGGAACAAGATATAAAACTAGCTCTAAATAATATCCCAAAGGTCCATCCAGCAATGTGCCACTTAGATAGCTCCTAGATATTGTACTAGCTGACACTCAACGTCACTTTGTGGAGTTAGAAAATCTACAAAATAGTTCTCTAGATAACTTATTTTTAAGTAGTTTTATCTCTATGTGACGACTGCACGTAACTTACATTTACAATACTAAACTAACTACAAAAACTAATAAAAAAGGGGTTGTTAAGCTTACTGTAAGTCCTCTTAAAGCATGTATAAAATCGAAAGACATAAATATATATAGAATATTACATCAAACATCCTTTGTATATATTTATCTGCAACATTATGCTCTCTCATTGTCGTCAATCATTGATGAGAAGGGACAGGGCATGCTCTCATCATTACCCGCAACTCTCTGGCCAAGGATGGAAGGCGGCCCACCCTCACTCGTAATGTCCGTCGCTAGGTAGGTCTAGCATGAGAGAAGAGAACAACCAATAGATTGAAGGCTCGGTCAAAGACTAGGTGTAGAGCGATGATCGATCAACACACAATGATCATTTGAAAAAAAAAAAAGTCTTCTATAATTTTTTTTAAATTAAGGCTCTACTACTAGAGAAAATTTCAGGTGTTTTTTCGAGAATTTATTTTTAAATAAAAAAAAATCGCCAACCTATATAAACACACACACACACTCTCTCTCTCTCTCTCTCTCTCTCTCTCTCTTTGCGTCTCCCAACGTCTCCATTGTCTTAGGCTTAATTTCCCATTCTTTGTTTTCTATAGTCTATAGGATTGGAAAGAGGTAAAGAGGAGGAAGAGGAAAAGGAAGAAGGGAAGGGGATTTGGCATGGAGATGGGCGGCGGGAACTCGCTGCCGGGCGTGGGGCCGGACGCGACGAATCGGAAGGTGTGCTACTTCTACGACTCGGAGATCGGGAACTACTACTACGGGCAGGGCCACCCGATGAAGCCGCACCGGATCCGGATGACGCACGCCCTCCTCGCACACTACGGCCTCCTCAGCCACATGCAGGTCTACAAGCCCAACCCCGCCCGCGATCGCGACCTCTGCCGCTTCCACGCCGACGACTACGTTGCCTTCCTCCGCTCCATCTCCCCGGAGACCCAGCAGGACCAGATCCGCGCCCTCAAGCGCTTCAACGTCGGCGAGGACTGCCCCGTCTTCGACGGTCTCTACTCCTTCTGCCAGGCCTACGCCGGCGGCTCCGTAGGCGGCGCCGTCAAGCTCAACCACGGCCACGACATCGCCATCAACTGGGCCGGCGGCCTCCACCACGCCAAGAAGTGCGAGGCCTCCGGATTCTGCTACGTCAATGATATCGTCCTCTCCATCCTTGAGCTCCTCAAATACCACGAGGTTCGTCGATTCCTCTGTTCTGCTCCTTCTTAGGGTTGTTGCCATCCTAAATTTGTGGCTTTTATTTGCCCCTAGGGAACTGCTTTTTCTGCCTTCCGTATAATAAAATAATCGCATGACTTGTATGATAGAAGGAGTGATGATATTAGGTAAAGATTAATAATTTAGTTATTCTAAAATCATTTTAGCATGTGCTTCAAACATCTGGTGCCACAATTTGTTTTGCCTAACCTCAAGGGTGGAGTTTGTGAGGGCTGAATTAGGGCTTTTGTAAGCATAAGAGAAATGAAAATTGTCGATGTGGTTTTCAAGGAAGACAACAAGTGATATGGCTATCAACCACAGGAAGGAATTCTGATGTCACTAGTAAGACTTGGTTATCTATCAATGAAAATGTTAATTGCTTCTACAATGATGAATAGATGATCTAGTGATTTGTCCTTCAGCAATTTGAGACAATGGCCTTCATCACAGAAGCTTTGGTTTCCTAAGTCGTTTAGCTTCATAGATTCAGATGGCATTGATGATTACCAAAATGTATGTCCAAGTACATTTTATGCCAATGCTTTACTTCCCTTGGTTGTTTGTTTTGATCTACTGGATTGGAGAATGATTTGTTTTGTTTGATTAACTGATATTGTCTTCTCCTATGTCTATTTTTGTCTCGTATTTTTTGTTACCTTAAATTGTGTGTCTATTGGTCTTTGTGCTTTCAGCGTGTGCTATACGTGGACATCGATATCCATCATGGAGATGGTGTGGAGGAGGCCTTTTACACAACCGACCGAGTAATGACAGTTTCATTCCACAAATTTGGAGATTACTTTCCTGGAACAGGGGACATACGTGATATTGGATATGGGAAGGGGAAATATTACTCTCTGAATGTTCCATTAGATGATGGAATAGATGATGAGAGTTATCAATCTCTTTTTAGACCCATTATGGGAAAAGTGATGGAAGTCTTCCGGCCTGGTGCAGTGGTACTTCAGTGTGGTGCTGATTCGTTATCTGGAGATAGGTTGGGCTGTTTTAACCTTTCTATTAGAGGCCATGCAGAGTGTGTGAGATATATGAGATCTTTCAATGTGCCATTATTGCTGGTAGGTGGGGGTGGATATACTATCAGGAATGTTGCTCGCTGTTGGTGTTATGAGGTACTTTGATAAAACCAATACCGTTAGCACTCTTAATCCACATGTTTTTTCTATTTATTATGATTGTATTTATATTTCTAGGTAAAGTAACGGGCACATTATTTTTCTGAATAGCACTCCAATTCTGTGAAGGAGAAGAATAGAATTAAATAGTTACAAAACTTTCTTGTATTGTGTACTTTCATTGTTTCTTTAAGGTTTCCAAGTTTGTAGCGTTAGTTGTATGCTTAACCATATAGAAAAGAAAAGAAGAATTTTTGGATATGATCCAACATGTTTCTAGATCAAGCAGGTATGAACTTGGGTGCATATGTCAAGTAAAGTATATTGTACTTAACAGCGTGCATCTATGGGATCTATTTTTGAATATATATATACATATATATATATATATTCATATATATATACATATATATATATACCTACATATATATATATATATATATACATACATACATACATATATATATATATATATATATGTGTGTGTGTGTGTGTGTCTTCCTGTTCAAAAGCCATCCATTTTCTATCATCATCAAATTCTACTTGGGATCAAAACATAAAAATCCTTTAGCTTCAATTCCTTTAATGATGTGAACTGTATTTTTTAAGTAACACAATACTAGGCCTAATGCATGGTTACCAAGTTTAACATCTAACTTTGTCTGTGAACTTTCTTGATCAGACAGGAGTTGCACTTGGAATAGAAGTTGATGACAAGATGCCTCAACATGAATATTATGAGTATTTTGGACCAGATTATACTCTCCATGTTGCACCAAGTAATATGGAGAATAAGAATTCACGCCAGCAATTGGATGAGATCAGAGCAAGGCTTCTAGATAATCTTTCAAAGCTTCGTCATGCTCCTAGTGTCCAATTTCAGGAACGGCCACCTGATACAGAGTTCCCAGAGGTAGTTTTCTATGCTGAAGCCCTATTTATTGGTCTCTAATCCTTGTTACTTTAACATTTTGTTTCAATCAAATAGTCCTTATCTCAGCTTCCAATTATGCTAAATCCATATTAGTTATACAAACTCTGTCTTACTGGATGTGCAATAAAAATGTGTTAAGCAAATTTTTAATAAGAAAGAGTTCATTGCTGATTGCAAAAATGAAATGGATTGACTGCTATTTATATGTTGATTATTTTATTTAATAGTAAAAAAGCAAGTTCTGTGTGTTTCTGCATCGACTTGATTTTATGTATTGTTAGGAAAATTAACTATGAATATATATATTTTTAAGTCGATAATTATTACTTGATTGATTTTTGCTGATGTTCAGCACAATGTTGTATTTCTTCTTTTGAATATATAGATTAAATTAGGTGTGATAATTTTCATTCGTCTTTTTAGGGAGATAGTCAGTCTCTTATTACAAATGCACAATAAGTGTGCTTGATTTCTGGTTTTCGAGTTTCACCTGAACTGGTCAAAAACCATTTGTTTTGGTTTTGTTATGGCAGAAGCTGCACCAAAATCAATGATGAAACTAAGTAATTGAAACAGTTCCTTGCAGCTTGAGATAAAATGTAAAATGCATTGTGTTTTGATCTAGTTTAGGCTTTTTTTTTCCTGAAACTGGATTTCAGGAGGTCTCAAAAAACTAGTGGAGGCCTTTTGAAAGATAAGGTTGCGTTGGAGTTGCCAGATAACAACATTCTTGGAGAAGCTTCTCGTATCATCTCTTTTGAAAGATAAGCTACTTGATCATAAAAAACGACAAGCCACAATGTTCCAACTATTTAGGATCAACTGAGAGTCTTTTCCTATCATTGAGTCTTCTATAAGGAAATATCTCTAGTTAAATCAAGAGCTAATCCTTATAATTGTTTTTAGTAAAATATTTATAGTTCTCCCTCTATCTCATCCTGGAATCATTAATATTAATTGATTCATCTCGCATAACCACAATATCTATAGGTCTCTTTTCAATATGTCCATATTATCTAGATGATTCTTCCTCATTTTATCTTTCTTTGGTTCTCCACCTAGTTGTTCATAAATGAAAACAATTTTTCTATCTTGTCCATGCCAAAGCACATATATTGTCAAGTTGCAGTAGGCTCATAGGTTCCTCCTTTTTCACTTCCTCAATCATTTCGTAGATATCTTAGTTCTTTGTTTATTTCTTCTTATGCCAAAATTTCTTTGTTGTTTTACGCTAGATGGTGTCTTATCTTCAACATAGATCCAAATGGTATCTTAAACTTGTGTTAGTTGAATTTGATCAGAGTCAGACGTGTTGCTTGCTTTTAGGTTTATTATTAATGCTATCTCACTTGTTATCAGTGTTGTATATTACATGATTTCTATGTTCGTAGGCTCATCTATAAATTATAAATAAAAGCATTTAAATTATGAGAAATGTATGATTCTTTTGATAATTTTATGGTGTATAGATAGAGGTGGAAGATGACGTATAACATGATTCCATCATACTACTAGGGGTGACAGCAATAGACTGCATGCAGGTTATAAACAGCTAATGTTCTAAAGGCAAACAGCTAACATGCACAAGGCAAACTCATTTAAATCCTGCTAGATCGACATTTAAACCAAGGTTCAGAGGGATGTAAATTGCATCTGTGCAGGTCATTCAATATCTTCTTTTGCATATTTTCTACTTGTGCATTTATTAAAACTTTTTTTATTAGTATTTCAAACTTTGCTTGGGGATTTGTTCTATCAAATTTGCTGTATCAATCATGCCACACCATGTTGCTATGTTATCGTGGAAGTGAAATGTCACGGCTATAGGTCGTAACTTCAAGATCGGTATTGGTAAGTTCAGCGGCAAAAAGAAGGTTTTTGTCGGAGTGGGTTGATTGGAATCAGTCGTCCAATAGTGTAAAATAAAAAAATAAAAATTAGAAAAGAACAAAAAAAATACGATTGAGGAGTAATAATGAATGAAGGCATTTTATTTTAACTTATATACAAATTTTATGTTATAATGCAATTTATAAATCTAAATTAACTTAATTATATATTAAACTACATAAGGTATGTAATTCACACTGCTTAATATATGAATCATAGTTATAAGAAAAAATAACTAATGCATTAAACTGTTTAATGACAAAAAGCTACCGCAGAGACTCACATAAATTCATAAAATATATTATATCAAATACTCAAGGAAACCGTTCCAAAACTTCCTCGGAAGCTGGGACAATCTCGCCTTCTTCCATTGAGTCCAAGCACATATCCACTAGGATAGAGGGTTTTGCACTTGCTTGTGCAAGTTTGCTGGTAGTTGAAGCAGCGATGGTGATGCAACAACATCAGATAGTGGAGCAATTGGGAAAGGATGTCGGTAGCATAGAAGGTAAGTTGTCCGTCACCACTTCTCTCCGTCAGCCTCTCCCCTCCTGTTGATTACTTCTAGCTGGCGAGGTTTCTTGCTGTAATTGGCTGGGATCATCCAATTTCCCTCAATATAAGTCGACTCAACAGATTTCTGACTGGTTCTGAGCTGTTTCCAGCGAATTTTCAGCCACTGGTTGATTCTTAACATATACCTGATTTCTCAGAGAAAATTAGATTGCCGTCAATTGTCAGTTACAGTCAACCTTATCTCCATGTTGTGCCTTTTGCAAAATTAGGCTTGAGCTTGAGCATGTGACTAGCACAACTCAATGACACTGGAGATGGGGATTACAGTGGCACTTATCTTGCAACCAGGAGCCAACATGAAGAAGGTGATTTTGTTGACATTGCATTATGGACATTGCAGACCACCACTTGAGTGGGTATGCACACCCACATGCCACATGCTTTGTGGTACAAGAATAATGACAATCCTGGAGTTTGATACTAGTGAGTAAATATTACAGTCTAGGCTATGCACCTTATACATTTCCGGTGCCCTGTTGGCAAGGAATTATTTCAGTTGTCTTGTCAAATGTTTTCCAATCATTTAGTTTTATTAAGGGCAATTTCACTGTGTATGAAGAGATGTGATGCATACGTAATTTCACATTTTTTGTAAGTATATGAAAAATACACTTGAGAAAGTTGCCTCCCACTGTTTATTTCATATGTTGCTTGTCGATATTCAGCCAGATGAAGATCAAGAGGATCCAGATGAAAGACATGATCCTGAGTCTGACATGGAAGTGGATGATTCCAAGCATCCAGAAGATTCATCCTGGTATCTTTTTTTTTCATCTTCTTTCCTTGGGGTAGCATTCAATGCCTCTCACTGACAGATATCTGAGTACAGGAAACCTTTTTCGAATAATATCCAAAACATGAGAATAAAAAAGGAAAATATGGATCGTGAGCTTAAAGATCAGGTAGGGTTTGCTGATATCCTTTGTGCAAATCATAGCATATCCAACTACTTGTCAATATATGTGCATGTGTGTGTATCTGTATTTAAATTTTAAACGGCTATGATTGATTTTTACTGCAGAGCCTGTCGTTAGTGTTGTTTTACCTGTTATTGAGCTCTTAACAGCCATTTGCATATTCCATAGAGTTTGAGCACGTGAAAATATTGAGAGTCCGTTGTCACTGTTTTTTCTGCTCTAGGAGCTATTAATTTTAATGTTAATATAATATTTAACTATTATGTTATTATTATTAACATTAATTATTATTAAAAGACAAGCAACTTTGTTTATGCCTTCATACTTCTTTCACTATTTACTAAATTGTGGGTAAGCCATAGATGGGGTATATATCATCCTCTGTGAAGAGTTCAGAAGGAGATAGGGAGGATTGGAGAGGTAAAGGATGGATATGACATGGCATATCTAGGGCTTCGTTGTTGGTGTGAAGACAAATGCCAAAACCTTTCTTCCTTCAAACCAATAAATGACCTTGTTAACCGTACCAGCAATCTTCATGGGGAAGGACTAAAGGCGAGGCAGGCCTTAAGAAAGGTTTTTGTACGCGAACAATTTGAACATTTGGTTGTAGCAAAGGGACGATTTTGGACGTTTAATATGACATAAACATAACATGCATACACGTTTTCTTGAATTACTGAAATGCCTATCATTTGGAAGAGACTTTAGTTGGAAAATCTAAAAGGTGGATTTCAATTTTGTTCAAAATAAAGACTGATATATATTATATTTCCTGATTTATCGCTGTTAGAAATTCTTTGATTGGTTAAGATTTAGTTATCCAGAGGCTTGGCATATCCATGACGTATAACAAAATGCCTATCATTTGGAAGAGACTTTCCTTGGAAAATCTAAAAATGGATTTCAACTTTGTTCAAAATAAGACTCATATATGTTATATTTCTTGCTTTATTTCTGTTAGAAATTCCTTGATTGGTTAAGATTTAGTTATCTAGAGGCTTGGTATATCCATGAGGTGTTGGTATAACAAGAACAGTTTCATGATCTCTTCATTATATACATCCACAGGCATGATTTACCATTTGCATGGAGATTTCTGTATTACTTTTTTTCTTCATTTCCGCACAACATGCATGGAACCTTTTCTTCAGTTTTTCTTTTCATTTAATTTGGATACTATATTGCAGGAAGCTCAAAAGGTAGTTGGAGATAATGCGAAAGCTGTGGAACCCATGGCTGAGGAGGTCTCAGGCCTTAAGGTAGTTCTTATGATCTCTAATCAATGCACGGCTGAATCTCAAGTTATAGCAATGCTAATCAACATGCCTTATTTCCCTCTATTCATTGCATGTTAGGCTCCGGATGTTACTCCCATGGCCGTCGATGATCCTGGGAGTGTAAAGGTCGAACAGGACAGTCAAAACAAGATGTCTGATGCCGCAGCTTTTATGCACCAGAAATCCTGAGCATCCACCGATATCGGTATTCATCATTCTTAACCAAGCTGGATGTAAACAACCAGAATATGGTAGTGCAAAGATGAAATTGAATCTGCGCTTAAAAGTGTCATCATCCTATGCTAAAACACAATTTGATGTGTAATGTGATTCTCGTTTTAGTTGTACAGTTGAAATAGAATGATCCTAGACAATTAGGAACTTCTTAATACCTTTTATTTGCAATCTTTTATTTGTGTTTGATTGCATGTCCGAGATGGCTAGCACCAATTCTGCTAGTTTAATTCACTTGTTGTCAGGTCTTATGAACTTTGAAGTTCAATGGCCGAAAAAGAAATATTCATGTAATCGATCCAACCAAATAGTTGTGACATTTTATCATTTATGACAGCTCCTAATTTCCATTGCATTCACATTTCTTTCTCTGTTTGAGCCCTTTTAGAACAACATCACATGAGAAAAGAGTGTGTACCAACCAGTTCAATGCCATTCTATTATTAACATGTCAAATCTCCATCAATGAATTTGTTACAGTTCTCTGCAATTTTCTTCCTGTTCATGGTAGGATTGAGATAAATAGCTTTCTTTATTTCTTTCTGAGTTGGGACCTGTTTGAGCAAAAAATTGACAACATTGATTTTGAAGCACAAATGAAGTAGAAAAAGAAAGTTCAAATCTCACTCTTAATGGTTCCCAGAAGAAACCTATTGTCCACTTGGGGTTTGAAGTTTGAACAACACCATGGACTCCTTCAATTGGACTCCAAACTAATTACCTGTAAAATTATTTTTTGACTAGTCATCTGAAATTTATTCAGATTAGAAACAAAACATATTTGGGTGATTTCGTGAAAAATACATTTGTTTTTATTTTTCAGGCAGTAGTTTTAATTAAAAAATACATAAAATATCTCTCAAAAAAATTTATTTATTTTAATTAATTTTTAACTGTTATGACTCATTTATTATATTTTTTATATAAAAAATTATAATATTTTATTAAAATATTACAAGTGACATCATATTGTGTCTCTCTCATTATCATTGTCCATATATCATTACAATATAAGGTATTTAATTATATTAGTTGAAGCTAAGATTCTATTTAGATTATTTATAGTATTTTCAAATACATCATACAATGTTTTTATTGTGGTGACCAAAGTATTATAACAGATTAAAAAAAAAATACCATAACAAACTAAAATATTATAATAAACGAAAATTTTTGAGAAACAGTGTGAAAAAAATAAAATATAAGTACTGATTGAAAATATTTAAAATGTAAATATTTTTTTAAAGAAATCACCAAACATATTTAACTTTAATATATCTTGTTATTAAAAAAAATCATATTGTGTCTCGAATTATCGACTTAAAACATTTGATAGAATGTCACTGATAAAAAAGAAAAGAAAAAGCCAACGAGGAAATCGTCGCACGTAAAACTCGCTTTTCCATGTCGGGAGCAAAAGAGAGCGACGGCACTTTTGACTTGTTGTTGCGTATCCATATTACTATTTCTACTTTTGGCGCCGGATGCAGTAAATATTCATTCATTATTAGGCTAACGTAACAGAGGAGACCGACTGTGGCTCAATCTATCGATCAACTGTACCTCATGCAAAATTAAAATACAGAGTTTAGTTGTCGATCTCTTCCTTAATGCTTCATACAAAATTTTTATTGGGTACACGTTCTGGATAACATTACATGTTTTTGATCTTTTTTATTTTCACGACAAACAATATCATAATTTATTGTGTTGATATAGTAAGTGACAATAGTCTTTCCTGTTGAACATTCAACTTGAATAATTAGTATCAAGAGAATATTTATTTCATGACTAACTACATTATGATTATTATATTGATTGAGTCAGTGACAATAGCCTTCGTGTTGAACATTCAACTTGAATAATTAGTATCAAGAGAATATTTATTTCGTAACTAACTACATCATGATTATTATGTTGATTGAGTCAGTGACAATAGCCTTCTTGTTGAACATTCAACTTGAATAATTAGTATTAAGAGAACATTTACTTCATGATTAACTACATCATGATTATTATGTTGATCAAGTTAGTGACAACAGCGAACATTCAACTTGGATAATTAGTATCAAGAGAACATTTACTTTATGACTAACTACATCATGATTATTGTGTTGATCGAGTCAATGAAAACAGCCTTCCTGTTGAACATTCAACTTGAATAATTAGTATTAAGAGAACATTTACTTCATGACTAACTACATCATGATTATTGTGTTGATCAAGTCAGTGACAACAGTCTTCTTGTTGAACATTCAACTTGAATAATTAGTATCAAGAGAACATTTTTCTCATGACTAACTACATCATGATCATGTCTTCATAAGTTAGAAAACGGTCACATCTATAATTAGTATCATGTTGCGGATTAGAATCAATCCGAGTTTGCTGCTAATCAATAAGAGAAAAGTCCTATATGCTTAAATATTCAGTGGCAATTAGTCAATGCACGAGAGGTACAGCATGCAATATATATATATATATATATATATATATATATATATATATATATATATATATATATATATATATATATATATATATATATATCAACTTATAGATCGATCCAGTATATTGCCTCTTACTAGATAATACCTGCATGGAACCAAGAGGAGGGTGCTTCACATTTTCATGCATCCTTTGGCCATGGTCTTTCAGCCTTTTGCTTCCTCTGCTATTGTTTTCTTCACGAGGCTTATCAGCTTCCCTATCAGACGCTCGTTCCACTGATCACCTTGCCCTCCTCTCCTTCAAGTCCTTCGTCTACGATGATCCATCCAAAGCGTTGGCTTCCTGGAACAGCTCCCTCCATTTCTGCCAGTGGCAAGGGGTGAGGTGCCACAACCGTAGTGGTGAACCGAGGGTCGCAGCTTTGGAGCTGGTGTCTCTGCACTTGGCGGGCGCGTTGTCACCATCCCTAGCCAACCTCACCTTCCTCCGGAGACTCGACCTCTCCACCAACAGTCTTCAGGGTCCCATTCCCCAAGAGCTCGGACTTTTGTCCCACCTTCGGCATCTCTGGCTGGACAATAATTCTCTCGATGGGACGATCCCTTTCTCTCTGTTTCAGAATTGCTCCAAACTTCAAACCTTCAACCTGCGGCTTAACAATTTGATTGGGGCTGTCCCACGCAATCTCAGAGATTGTTTGGAGCTACAAATTATTCGTTTGGATAACAATGGGCTTGAAGGAGAGATCCCCAGTGATCTCGGTTCCCTGTCGAAGCTTTCCTGGCTCGACCTCTGGAGTAATAGCCTCGCAGGGAGCATTCCTCCACAGATTGGCAATCTTGCAAGCCTAACATTACTTTCCTTGGCCGGCAACAATCTCAACGGCCCCATTCCTGCTGCCATAGGAAACCTCTCCTCTCTTAGCCAACTTGTTTTGTCAAATAGTCAACTTACAGGAGCCATCCCAGCTACAATAGGGAACCTCTCCTCTCTTACCTCGCAGGGAGCATTCCTCCACAGATTGGCAATCTTGCAAGCCTAACATTACTTTCCTTGGCCGGCAACAATCTCAACGGCCCCATTCCTGCTGCCATAGGAAACCTCTCCTCTCTTAGCCAACTTGTTTTGTCAAATAGTCAACTTACAGGAGCCATCCCAGCTACAATAGGGAACCTCTCCTCTCTTACCTGGCTTGATCTGTCAAATAATTCTCTTGCAGGGGCCATCCCACCTGAAATTGGGAATCTTGTTCACCTTGGATATCTCGATTTGCATATTAACCATCTCAACGGCACCATCCCATCTGAGATAGGGAACCTTGTGAATTTGACCGCTTTGTTCTTAGGTGGCAACCAACTGAGTGGCACCATTCCAATAAGTTTGGGGCACCTACAAAGTTTAAAGACATTGATACTCACCAGTAATAAGCTGGAAGCAAGGAATGCCGCTGAGTGGAGCTTTTTAGATGCCTTGACCAACTGCACCCGTTTTGCTGTATTGGGTATCGCATACAACAATCTAGGTGGCATGCTGCCAAAATCCATAGCCAATTTGTCTACAACTCTTATATGGCTAAACTTGTATGACAACCAAATATATGGGAGCATTCCTGCAGAGATTGGAAATCTTATTAACTTGAACACAATTGGCATGTGGTCGAACCTTCTCAGTGGTACCATTCCTGCGTCACTGGGAAGCCTGGTTAGATTAGAAACATTAAAGTTGGGCGCAAACAAATTGGTGGGAGAAATCCCGGTAACTCTGGGTAACCTGACCAGATTAAGCAGTCTTAGTCTGGCCAGCAATGAATTGTATGGATCCATTCCTTCGACTCTCGGAAAGTGCCCTCTAGAAACCTTGGATCTTGCATCCAACAAGTTAAACGGTACGGTGCCCAAAGACATCATGTTCATCCCCACCTTCAACAAGTACCTCAATGTTTCACACAATTCACTGTCAGGATTCCTGCCTTTAGAAATTGGAAAGTTAATAAACATCCAAACCATTGATGTCTCCGATAATAGATTGTCCGGTGGCGTGCCCAGCACTATTTCTGAATGTGAGGTCCTGGAAAATCTTTACATGCAGGGGAATCTTTTCCAGGGATCCATTCCTTCATCATTGAACCAGCTAAAAGGGCTGCAAGTGCTGGACCTTTCGAGCAATAACTTGTCCGGTCAGATACCGAATTTCCATAACATGACTTATCTCAATCTCTCCTACAACAACTTGGACGGTGAAGTGCCAAAAGTCGGGGTCTTCAGCAATGCAAGTGCATTCTCAGTAGCAGGAAACAACAATCTCTGCGGGGGTGTTCGAGAGCTTGGCTTGAGACTATGCCCTGACCAAGCATCAAAGAAGAAACATCTGTCTGGGAAGCTGATCGCGGTCATCTCACTTGCAGCAGGAATTTTATGCGTCATCTTTCTTCTCTCTTTGTTTGCAGCTCGTTGGTGGTTCCACAAGTCGAGGACACATTCTCCCGTAGCCTCATGCATCAAAGAACAACATAGGAAGGTCTCTTTTGCGGAGCTGCTCAGAGCAACAGATGGATTTTCGCCTGCTAATCTGATTGGAATGGGAAGCTTCGGCTCTGTGTACAAAGGAACCATGGATTGGGAAGACCACAAGGCTGTCGCAGTGAAGGTACTCAACCTCCTGCAAAGAGGGGCTTCAAGAAGCTTCACAGCTGAATGCGAAGCTTTGAGAAATATCAGGCATCGGAATCTGGTCAAGGTACTAACATCATGCTCAGGTGTTGATTTCCGAGGGAATGACTTCAAAGCTCTAGTTTTTGAGTTATTGCCAAATGGCAGTCTGGACAAGTGGCTCCATCCTGAAGCGGATGAACGGGGCACATCACGAACACTAAGCCTCATCCAGAGAATGAATATATCGATCGACGTGGCTTCTGCACTGGGGTATCTTCATCACCATGGTCCAACCCCTATCGTCCATTGTGATCTCAAACCGAGCAATATTCTTCTGGATCATGACATGGTTGCACATGTGGGTGACTTTGGATTGGCAAGGTTCCTGAGCACAACTGTCAGCAAGTCATTCCAGAGATCAACAAATTCAGTCACATTGAAAGGGTCCATCGGCTATGCTGCTCCAGGTGTGATTCTCATATATGCAGTTTCATTTGTTTCAAGTGCTAGTTTTTACCACAAAGAAATGTCTAAAACTCTTCTTGGAATATTCATCTCAATAGTGCACAGCATCTTTACATCATTTAGGGTATCAAGTGAAACTTTTTGAGAATCCACATTCGAGTTGTCATGTTGCAGCCATAAAGGAGTATTGGTCTAACAATCAGTTGCTGAACTTTTATCTGGTTCTCTATTCAACTACACAAACTTTCTTATGGGTATATACATCATCCTGATCTATTATTTATAGTCTCAAATATAGGTATTCCCTTCAGTAGTATTTTTTTAGGATTTCATGTTTTAGAGATCCTCAATGTCCCTTTTAATTTGTCCAATATAAAAGAATCTTGATGGAGATTCTGTAACTATCTTTCTCATCAGATCTGTAGGTATTTCATTTGTGATTTGGTACAACCAATAGAATTCTGGTTAATAATCAGTAGATTAACGCGTATCTGGGTTTCTCATCTTATAATTAATTTCAATTTATACAAAATTTCTTACTGATATACATGCATTTCAGAGTATGGGATGGCCAATAAGGTTTCAGTTCAAGGGGATGCATACAGTTTTGGAATACTCTTGCTGGAGATGTTCACCGGTAAGCGGCCTACCGATGATAGCTTAAAAGGTCTGAACCTTCATCAATATGTTGAGATGGCAGTTCCAGAGAAATTTGTTGAGATCATAGACCCATGCTTGTTATCCGAAGAAGGAGAAACAGAAGCAGAAGCAGATCGCATTAATCCATCAACAAGTGAATTAAGTACGAGAGCACTAGAGTGCATTACTTCAGTGCTTAGAGTTGGTATTTTATGTTCCAAGGAATCACCAAAAGAGCGAATGCACATGGAACATGTCATAAGAGAACTGCATGATATCAGGGATGCAATTCTGTGAGGACAGAACAGCAGGAGAAAAGCTATAGTTTGACAGGGCAACAAGTGTTCATCCACTATTGCTTTGAGCAAAATAGGCTAATAAATTCTGTACTGCATATAACCTAGAATTTCCGCTCATAAGATTCCATAAACATATGGACAATGCTCCTAGAATTAGAATAATCATGGATTGTACAATTGTACTTCTGTTAATGAGTGCTCTGCTTCCATAGGCACCAATGCATTTCACAGTTGTGAAACTATTTTATTCTTTATGAGCGGAAATGTTGCAATGTGATTGATGATTGTATGGTAATTTATCCATCCATTGGTAGTGAAAAATGTCAGTGTATTTAGCTTCCATCCTTGCTTCTCTTTAGACCAGAGACTGTTCGGTAAGTTAAGAACATGTAGAACAAAGGCATGGGTCCCTAGTTTTCTGGCTGCATGATGTATTTGACTCCCATGAAGCAAAGGTGGGAAACAAGATTAAAAGGTGTTCAATTTGATTGGGTAGTGTTCCATCAAAATTTCTGGAAACAAGAATCTTGCTTGGTGAATAATATGAATGTCTATAGTAAGAAATAATACAAATATGATCACAACCCAACAGGACACCAAAGTAAGACAGATGAGAGGAAGAAGGTGATCTCACTATTAATTAGTTAAGACTTCAAGGTTAGGATAGCATTTGATCAACGAGGGAGACGGAGAAGGAAAAAGAGTAGGAGAGATGGATGGTTAAAGCATCAGAAGGCTACATGAGTGTCTTTTTTACTTGTTTTTAGTATATAACAAAATAGAATTAATAAAACAAATGATGGCATAGCACTCACTATACTGAGAAGTCAGAAATTTGAAGACTCAATAATTCGACTCCACTCAAACTTCATTCAAGCTAAGTTGATTCCGACTTGATTGAGATTAATATTTGAGAATAAAAAATTAAACTCTCTTTATATAGCCTTTGTTAACACTTTAATGATTATGTTTTTCGTTATTCTCCATATTCAAAACCTTTTTATGGGAAATAATATCTAGCATAAGATAGAAAAGAAATAACAAATAAGAGCATACTATAGTATCAATAACCTAACACAAATGAAATCAACTAAAAGCAAGTAACAAAATATCATCAGAACGAACATATACCATGATTACTAAATCAGTTCATGCTATCGACGCTTCATGATCTCATGAATTCCATAAAATTCTCTCTTCATACAATGATCAATTTAAAACTTGTAATCTTAACCGCTCAAATCGAGAATATATTGGAATTAAGACACATCAATTACTTGATAGAAAAAAAATCGTTCCAAAAAATTAGATACATATAAAAACGCATCCAACGTCCAGAGTCATAAAACGAACTTGCAAGAACAACCCCAAAAGAAGATAAAATAAGAAGAGATCTGGCGGAGAGAGGGATCAAAGAGATCAGTAATACCTGGGTCTTGGGAACTAGTGAAGACAGAGAGATCGATGCAGACTACAGAATGCGAACATTCGTCGTGGATCTCATGGAAAGCGCTGGTAGAGTTCATCGACGGAGGAACAGAGACGCCACCTTGAAAGAGGCGACGAGGGAGAGGAAGGACGGATTGATCACACAGCAAAGAAGAGAAGGGGGAAAATGAGCAACTGTGATTTAACGCTACTCCCGTATTTTTATATTACACCCCTTTCCGTGTCACTCCGGCCTTGCAGTTTTGTTCCGTTACCCAGAAATGGGTGTAAGCATAGCTTAACAAACACTCCTTTTGCAACGTTGGACCGAGCCAGCTGAGCCGGCCCGGTCTAAATCCGAATCCTCATAATGCCGGCTCGGTCCAAGTATGAAACTTTATGAATCATCTTGATCTGCTTCCCGCGGCCCGGCTCGACCCGGTCCAAACCTGACTCCATGCTTCATCTTCATCGGCTTCCCTCCCCTCGAAAGAGTTGAGCATCAATCACCGCCGTCCGTGATATCAATTTATTAGAAATATTTATGCTCTATGAGATATGAATCAGAACGGTTCATAATAATCAGCTTATTTACCTGAGAGAATATTACTTCTAACAAGATTTTACCTCTATAGTTGAAGGTGTATAACATTTATTTATGTATTATGGCCTACACGGTTTAAATGGGCAATTTCAATTCAGCGCCCAGCACGGACGGCTTGCATAGATCGGCCTGGACGCATCTAATCATAATTCTCAGGTTTGATTGGGTTCGGACTCGAGTCGATCGATTTGATCAGTAAGAAGATTTGATCGAATCCTGGCTCAACTCACGTGGTTCGATCAAACCGATCGATTTGATCAGATCCCAATCCTAACAACCTCCTTCCCCTCCGTCTCCTTCCCCAACAACAAAACCACGTGGCGCTGGCGGTGCGTAGCCCCGCCCGCGTCTCGCGAGCCTTAGTGCCCACGCGTCTCACTCAGCCCTCGCTAGTGCAGGGCAGCCGATGACCGGCGTTCGTGGCAACGTGGCTCCCCTCCCTTCAGCGCACCGGTGCCTCTCTCTCTCTCTCTTCCGACGGTGCAGCCTACAGCCCTCCGTGCCTCCTGCTCTCAGCTCCGATGCCCTAGAGCCGGGCTTCCCCTTTCCCCTGCTCTGAGTCCCCCACCCGGCGTCCTCCTGCTCTCGGCACCCCTCCCCTGTTCGCTTCGAATGATTGCACTTCGCTAACCCTTATTGCCCATTCGAGAGCGTAGAGCTAATGCGTTGCGCTTATCGAACGGGGTCTATGGTTGATCTGTGACCACCTCGGGCATTTTGGAACCTTGATGCCTTCTAGCGCCTTTCACAATACTGCTAATGTCGAGGCAGTAGTAAGTCTGGATGCATTGCATTTTTCGGATAGGAAGAAAAGATGTTGTTAAGAGCAGAAGACGCAAAGGATTGGTTCTACAAAGGAGAAGGAGCTGCCAATATTGTCCTGGGTTATTGTGGCTCTTCCCTCTCGCTGGTAAAGTGTTTATGCCATTAACTTGTGATCTTGATAAACTTCTCTGCTGGTTTATAGCGTTTTAAGTGCATCGTTTGTTGTTATTATCATTTCATGGGATTGTATATATAACTGAATATGTTATGCTTGGAAATGGGTGTTTTTATGGAGCAGGTTGGTAAGGTATTACGGATTCAAAAGGTTATAAAAGGCAGAAGCCGGTCTCCAAATGGATGCTTGGTCCTATCTAATCATGAAAAGCTAGTATGGAGAGACATTGGTGAACTCGTGGAGTGCACTTCAAAAGATGTTGCTGCTAGAGCTTTTATTCAACATGTCATGAGTAATCTATTGGATTCCAAGCATGTAGATGCTGGTGTATGTTATTCTTACTGCCTTGACAATTTCTTTTCTTTATCTGAACTGGTTATTTCTTTAGTTGCTATGTTCATAATTTTTTGTTCTCCATTTAACATAATTAAATATGCATCCTGAACCTTTTCCAAATTTGAGCACACTTAATATTTCACATCCAGCAAAGTCATGTATTTTTATTTTGGCATTTAATGTTATAACATCTGTGTTAGTGCATTATATAATATTGTTTATTGTTCCGTGAAGGAACTTATAGGTGTTGAAATGAACCCAACAGGTGCTAACTTATATGCCTTGTATTTCTGCAATTACATGAAATGTTTTTCAAGACCGTAGTCCCCGGAAGTTGTTATTGATCATCTTAGTTTTTTTGCTCTGGTTGAAATAGTATGGCTTGAATGTCAGATATATTTTTTAGATTTGCCAAACAGTCTCTTATATTCTCATACTTTTTTATGTTCAAAGTCCTTCCAATATGCAGATTCTTGTCCATGTTTCCAAGGAATTCTTGGAGGCTGTTGAGGGAAATATTAAGAGTCAACGTCCTCCATGGCGGGTTGATGCATCCAAAATTGATGTACTGCACGAATCTGCGCTTCTTATTTCTGACCATTCAATTTTTAGTGGTAAGGGATAATCTAAATAGCTAATCTTTTTTTTAATGACAAAGTTCATATACAAGCTTGCTATCAAGGAATACCTCTTGCCAAGACCATAGAAGCAGCATGCAGCCAACGATTTTAAGAATGATAGTGTGAAATTTACCGTATCTCAAATGTCATGCCTTTAAAGCGTATCAAAGTATTTTTCACAAATAAGATTATACTAGTTTGGTAATGAGATGCTTGTAAACCCTGTTTATAGATTGCTTTGTCCTACCTTATTTTGTGAAATATCAACTTGTGTTAGAATTGGTGAATGTTAGCTGATCAAAGAAGAAACATGACGGTCAAAGGAAAATAGAATCAAATTTTAGAACATACAAGGTTTTTATCGATAACTTGGTACCATTGAAGATGGACCAAATTAATGTGGTTTTTTTCCCCCTTCCCTCCTTTGGCTATTATGTGATGCTTTTGATTGTCTATGTTGAGTTTGTCTGGGGTAAAGAATTTTTCAAGACAAGTTATAGCAAAGGGCTTAATAAGATGTAATATCTACCAGCCAGAGCCTACTTAGAGTGAAAATGGTAACATCGAAGATAGAATTTTTGAGAGATAAACGGCAATACTCTAATGATGTGTCCAAGGGCCCATAGCCATGTATTGATGGTATTTGTGATGATAAGACCCACAAAAATCCCTCTAAAACTTGATGTTATAACTCTCAAAATTCAACTTTTAATAGAATAATAATTAGCCTAACCTATATCGTATTCAAATTACAGTTTTTGGACACTGAATGCCATTTGATACTGTCATTAAAATTAATGATGAAAGTAGATAGAATTCAACTGACCCACCAGTAAAATATTTATTATAAATTAAACATTAGAGACTTTTTCTGAAAACTGACATTAATAACAATGACAAAAAGCACCTATATCCTTAATCCTAGTACAAATTGGTTTAATTACATAGTCAGACTTTGACTAATTCTGGTCAAACTCCAGTTTGACTATGATAGATCTATGGTTTAATTAATCAAGTTAATCTGTCGGATTTAATCCAGGATCAAAAATGAAGATGAAATCATTCTGAGATTGGTCAGATTAATTACTTGCTTTCTTTTTGTGCCCTGGCTTTCAATAGGGCTAAATAGGGAAAGGCCCTCCTAGCCAGCTTGAAGCAGATTCAAGAATTCACAGTTAAATAAAGATTTAGTGCTTGTTTTTGTTGGAGGTTTTAAGGGACACACATGTTTTGATGTTTATTTAATGACAGTTTTATTAGCTTTTGATACATGTATATTCTTTGCTATCAATTTCTTGATTATCGTTGTCCATCTCTTCCCAAATTTGTCTTTATCTCTATTTTCTGCTTTTGACTATAGTGCAAGTTATCCACATAGGTCCTGAAATTGTGTGTCTGTTTTGTTTCTTGCAATTTTTCTATGTTTAATGTACTTACTACAATGCTCACTATATAAATGTTAATGCCTCATAATGTACTCCGCATTCTTCATGACACTCGGTGCAATTTCAGGTACTCCAAAACATGACCTCTGCATTGCAGTAGAAATAAAGGTGCTTTATTTCTGAGTAGATTTTTTATTTCTTTTCCCCTTTTTAGTTTAGTTGCTCTATATGCTTGGTCTCTTCTTCTGACCATTTCGTTTCATAACCTTGCTTTCATGATGCAACCGATCAGCCAAAATGTGGGTTTCTCCCATCTTCGGAATACATAGTGGAGGCAAATGCTGTTAAGAAACATGTAACGCAATTTAAAATGCATCAATTCTTAAAACTTCATCAAGGAAAGGTACACACTTGATAGGCTTATATATTCTCAAAATCAAATTTTCACATGTTATCCTTGGTATAAGTTCTCCTTACTGTTATCCTTCAATCAACATCATGAGATTTTGGCAAGGCTTTCGGATTATATATTATGAATTTTTTGTTGCAGATATCACAGATAAGTCCGTATGACCCACTTGATCTATTCTCTGGATTAAAAGATAGAATACATCTGGCCATCACTGCATTGTTTGCATGTCCTCAGAATAATTTCCGTATATTTTTTAATGGCTCTCTTATCTTTGGAGGATTGGGAGGTGGCTTGGATAACACAGTTGTCCAATCTCATAAAGCAGAAGAGGCAATTGTGGATCTGATCTCCCCTAGTGGCCTACAGCTAGCTAGCTTTCTTGAGCTTGTAGCTGAGGCAATCTTCAGGTCTGGGATTTTAGATAAGCTCTTAGAAACTCAACAATTGGATGTTTTGGACATAGAAGGGGCTATTCATGTATATTACAATATTATTTCTCAGCCTTGTGTCGTCTGCAAAAATTTAATTGATGCAGAGCTTTTGCATCAGTATTCCTTCTTGCATTCTCTATCATTGGAGGAGAGCCTGAAAATTGTTAGGGGATATCTTATAGCTGCTACTGCAAAAGATTGCAGCCTGATGATCAGCTTTAGCCGCACTGAAGATGGACATAACGCATCTGATTGTAATTCTGCATCCCTCAAATCATCGAATCAATGCTATAATTACAAGGTATATAACAAACTGTCTGTAGTTGCTTGTTTGTTTATGAGTCATTGTTTCTTTGTTATTTTTCAATCCTAGAGACATACATGATCAATAAGAGATTCAATTGACAACCATTGATGGTCATATTTGCAGCACTACTTGATCAAATTTTATTTATGTGGTTGTACTTGTTATCATCATCAAGTTTGCACACAATATGTTTTATATTTGGTTCTCGTACTATAAATCATTTCCAAGTTTTAGCTTGATTACATGGTTCAACTGTCACCAGATCTTACTGTTTGTGTTGCTTTGGAGTTTGGAGTTCTATTTCTGGTGTGTTGTGCCTCAGCTGACCAGACACCAGAAAGTTATTAACAAAATGTGTGATACCTGTGCTGTAATTTCTGGACTGTTTGACATTTTTACATAGAGCATGCCTGTCAATTCATTTCTGACAGAGTATTTACTTCCAGAGTATTTACCTGTCAGTATTTAATTTTTAAATATTTCCTGGAGGTGAAGCAAACTACAAATTTATCACTCTGGAAGGACACTGATAGCTGACTAAAATTACTAAAGTTTCTTAAGTGCTATTGCCCAAGTAATTTAGTTAAATGAAACTTTATATTGATGCCTGCAGGCTTGCTTTATTGACTTGGATTTGAAACCTCTGGAGAAGATGGTTCATTACTATAAATTAGATCAGAAGATAGTTGATTTCTATAAAACGAGTGGGGAGACTGAAGGAAAGCCAAGCATTCTGGAAGTGGAGGCCCACCTGGAGAAGAAGAACTAAATACTAGTGGTTAAAAGTTATCTTCCATTCGGCATGTGTGGAAGAAGAGGTAAGCTTAAATATCTCCTCAAGGGATTTGATTAGTTCCAGTTATGATCTATTATTTCCTGCTTGTTAGCTCCTGTAATTCTTGGGGGGGGGGGACTAACTGGGTTTTCCTACATTTAGCTCTTGTTTTTTCCTCTTTTTCTGAAATAATCTCATCAGCACTAACTCTACTATGCTTAAATAATAACATAGGTTAAGTGTCTTGTCATTGTGCTATATTAGCAAGAAGGATCGAAATATTAAAGGTCGCTGCTACGTGGCATCCTCTATGTCACGATGCAAATTGTAGGGTTTCATTATTCTTCCAAGTATATCATTATTCTACGTCATAGCTTCATCAGCAAGCTTGATATTTAAAAGCACATCTGGAATTGACTTGTCAACAGCAGGAAGCCTGCATGACAGTGTAGGTAATGCTAGACTTGATCATTTGTGATCTTTTCTGGTAAAGTAGAAAAATCAGACTTTTTTAGATTTTAGTCAACGAGTTACTCGCTTTCTAGCGGGTAGGAAACTAATGTTACTCATCTTTACCAAGGCACAAATTCATGTAGAGGTTTGGTTTGTGTATTGACAAAGATTTTTTGTTATCCAATCATAGCCACATCAGTAGTCAAAAAGTATAATTTTATAATCTAGCATCTGTTATATTCATAGATTCATAGAATAAAAATAGGATAGTTGAAATGACAGAATGTCAGAAGACTTGTTTGAGTGTCAAATAATTTTGTGATTAAAAAATATATATATAATAATTATTAGATTAACAATCTATTATGGATCCGACTGTTGGACAAATAAGAAACAAATACAATGAAGGAGAATGTTAATTAAGATGATATTAATGATAAGTGCTAAGGTATCATTTGAATAAAACAAAGGAGAATCGATAAAGGTGATATGGATATGTGTTAAGGAGACTAATAGATGTGGGTAGTTAGAAAAAGATGAAATGGTTATTATTAATGATATGAGGAGAGACAGAGGAATATATAAAAATAATTAATAGAAATTATATATAAATATACAAATATTCTTAACATATTTTGTTGTTGACAAAAGATCTCAATGGTGATGAAAGATCCATATAGTCGTCTCCACATGGTTCGCTTTGTTGTTGTTGTTGTAGCATCCATATTCTTATCCAAATTTGTATCCACTAATTAAAACTAGACTTAGTGTGGTTCTTCATCATCCAATCCATTTTCTTTTCTAACTCCGAGCCATTTGACAGAATGGCTGGCTCCAACATGTATTCTGTCGATGAACTCGATAGTATTCAAATGTTAGAATAAGAGAATAATAGTAAAGGGACTGCAAAGCAGCGGGAATAAAAATCTCTTGCTTTTCGATCTTGTTTTACAACAATGGTTTCTTATTATTTTCTTCTGTTTATGTACATTATCTTTAACATAATATTCTTCTGTACACGTAATGTTAATGCTGGTCCAAAACCAGGATGAAAAAAAAAAAAAAAAGAAGGTTGGGTTAGGTCACTGACAATTAATATAAAAGTACATCACCTCTCATAAACATCGATCTTAGCTGTTATGACTTTATTATTGTTGTTGTATTCTTCTTTATATTTCTTTCTAAAATATGATGGATAAACTAACATGGTACCGAATATGGAGTGGCCAACAACCCTTATATCGACGGAGATGTCTACAGTTATGGAATACTTTTGTGTATCGGAGACGTTCAGGAGGAAGAGACCTACTGATGCTGCTTTTGACGACAGTCTCAGCCTTCCCTGCGACGTCGAGATGGCACTCCGGGTGACGCACACACTCGGATCATGGATTGCATCACTGAAAGAGCACTCCATCAATGAATTAATTGCAATCAGGAAAGCATTGTTTGACCTCAAATTAAATCTTCAAGTGAGGAGATATTCCATTGGTTAGTAGGTAGTTAAGCTTCTGTGCACATAAACTATGTAGTGCTTTTATATGGAAGTAATAAATTGCAGAAAACAAAATCCAGAGATGGGATCATCAACATGTGTCAATGTTTGTTTCTAGTTTTATGCTTTTTGATGTATGATCATCGAAGATTACCCATAAAACACTTGTTGATGGTATTGCCATCGAAGCCTTCCAAGGTTAGGAGTGATGGAATCGAGCAGAAACTTCTTCACAGGAGGAATCCCAACATCTCTTGGCAATCTGACCCTATTTAATCGTCTTCATCTGTCATCCAATACCTCCAAGACATGGAAACCGTCCATTACAAATCTTAGACCTTTCATTCAACAAACCAACCAGCAAATTGTTCTTCCCTTCTCTCACCATAATCCTTAATGTTTCAGACAATTCACTGACACGAACCCTACCTGCAGAACTTGGGAACTTGGTGAACATCCATATTATCTATGTCTCAAATAACAGGTTGTCAGGTGAAATTGGTAGCTGATCTGCTAATAAAGTCTTGAAAAAGTACTTGGAAGGTTGTCTATTTGGTACAGATAGCAATTCATACCTTGTAGAGTGATGCTCCACCATTAGTGAAAACACAAGTCACTGACAAGAACAGAATAAGAACATTGTACTGTTGCAATTGAAGTGAGGAGTAATCCTTGATTACAAGAACATTATCAAAGTTTCCAATCTATCAAGATAAGTTGATCTGAGAGAACGAATCGTTTCCAGATCCCACATTGACAAGAGTCTCATGCAACAGCTTGCTCTTTTTTCTTGGTAATAGCTTCTCAAAGCACTTCAACCATATTATCAAACATATCCCAAAAATAATAATTTCTGAAACTTCCAGCATATGTTGGACCAAATTAGCTAGGTAATAGAGCTACACAAGTGTGTTTCTTTTTCTCATCTTTTTTCCTCTATCTTCACTTTCCCTTGCTTATTTGCACGCATGGTGAGAATAGTGAGTAGAGGGAGGGAGAGAAATAATTAATTAGGATTACGGATACATCAAGTTTAAATTGATTTTATGAGAACAATAGCATACTGTCAAGTGGTCAGATACTCTCAGCAGCAAAGGATTTACCACAGCCACAAGTTTGTGTTGCATTTGGATTCTTAAAGGAGAAACCTCCACCTATGAGTGCATCACTGTAATCCAGCAGCATTCCGTACAAGAAGAGTAGGCTCTTGGGATCACATACTGCAAGTTCACAACCAAAAACAAAGACGACTGTTAATATAAACTCAACGTACATTATTTAATATGCGATTGTCTGCTTATGTTATTTGCCATGTAATATGTGATTGTCTATGTTATTTGACACACACACACATCAATTCTGAAACTTATGATTTATTCTCCTCTCCAAAGGATCAATCAACTCAACATAGATTGTTCAACATCAAGTTTTTCACCTTTCAACTTTAACATCAGCTCAACCTCTGAAAAGGCACAAAAATGGTCGGCTAAAAACTTATTAAAAGAGCTCAGTAGTAATTGATTGCATCAGGAATCGAGTTCAGATTTGGTATGAATTTGCATATTTTTCTGATAAGAGTGCCATAAGGTTTCAAGGTCCACCATTGTTTAGCATAAACTAAAAAGAATCCTACTTGTGGATAGAAAAGTTGTTGGCTTTCAGTCCCATGTATGTTCAGATAAAACAAAGAAGAACCAAACAACTGAGATTCTTAGAAATTCAGGTATTCCTAGCAAAGTTCCATGCAAGTTCCTAAGGAAAGAAGAAAGTTAGAATCATATATATGCAAGAACTAGGTTTATGCTGTGATGGAACTGTCTGGTTTTGCAATGGATTTTTATAAACAGTAATCAATGATAATTAGGATCCTCAAGAAAGGAGAAAGGAAGAATCATACCAATTACAAAACCATTGTATTCTATGACTGAGTCATCAGGTCGTGTATTGGCTCGATTTTCAAACTCCATAGTGTAGGACATGCCAGAGCATCCACCTTGCTTCACTCCAATTCTTAAGCACAGATCTTCATCACGTTCAGATCTCATCGTATTCAGATGGTTTAGTGCCTTATCAGTTAATGAAATTGCAGGAGTAAAGCTACCAGACATTGGAGGCGCTGTGACATTTAAATGCAACTACAAGATTATGATTCCTAGAACAATAATGAATCCATTTGAAAGAAAACATTGTTCACTATGCTAATGCATCAGGCGTTCCAAGCCCACAAAAAGAAAATGACACCAATAAAGTCCAAACAATATTTTACAAATTTGAACTGAGAATGTCATAAAAAAGGAGCTCGTTAATATGTAGAAAAAATTCTTTTTAAAAAAAGCAACAAGTATACTGTAGTCATGCTAAAAGACACCAGATCACTTGATTTCATGTAAAACCTAGTGAGATGGCTGCACCGAAAGGAAATGTTCAATACAGCAATAACAGTCCATTAAAGCTAAGTTATTGTAGATTTTATTCATATAAAATGGAGAACCAAACATGAAGCATGCATGCCTTATTTTCTAACAACAAATTTGTTAATGAGAAGATATAAACCAAGACATATATATATGTTTCCATTTAAATCATATACAAAGGTCCATACTAACACAAATACAAGAGTGATGCTGCAAAACATGACATTTATATTTGAATGGAAGTTTAGTATTTAGATCGTTCAAACATTAAACAAAATTGCAGGTTTCTTTGGCAGTTTAAAGTAATTAATAAAAGAACTAAAAAGAAGGATTTGACAGAGGCAGAAAGGTTGTCTGCTTGTGGTGTGTATTTAAAGTGAGAATTTTGAAGCTAGTAAGAATTGAAGTCAGATAATTTCTTTAGGACATTCATGTTGTGGGAAGAAATCACTGGGCAACACATGAAATGAAATGGTATATTGTGCCTAAAGGAGAGGATGACTATTACGGAGGATGGCATTGTGGTGCATGGAAGGAGAAAGGGGAGAATAACAAACATAATAAACATAATGGTCAGTTCAACAAGTTCACTTAATAAATTCATATAGGGAACATACAGTAATCATAGTTGTTACTAGCTCAATAGAGGAGGATTCGTGGCAGATGCATACAGAAATGAAGGTAATGAGACTCAAGTTCACAAATATTGTGAACCAAATGACTCCTTTCAAAAGGAAAGACTGATAAGATGAATCCAAAAAAAGTCATCTTGAATGGATTTCTGTCTTTCTGGCACCATTGATTTAATGAACAAGTCCATATAGTAATTAGCAGAGAAATCAGAAATGATAATGACTTGATTATTTGGACAAGTTTGGAATGGTAAATATAACAATAGAAGGGATGGTAAGAGAAAGGGTCTCTCTTAGATGTTTGGTTTGATGAGGAATGTTAGGAAAGTGAGAAAGGTTAGAAGGAAACTAATAAATGAGAAAGTTGTATAAGCAAATGGCAATTATGCTTGTTTCTAGGAATAAAAAATGGGGGTATTGAATCAATGACAATGCCTGAGAAGGAACTATATGTATATGTATGTGTGTGTGTGTGTAAACATACATAAGCATTAGGTGCTAGAGTTCCATTGATGCATGAGTGAGCAAAGAGACTGACACATGGCTACCTTCCATTGATGCGGCTGGTCATTTCCTGGTCATTTCAGCAACCCAATTTTGAGTCCAAAACCTAACACCCTACCTCCGGGAGATCGAAAGGACCCACCCACTCAATCCATACTTTCTGTGTTTGAGAATGATGCTGGGAAGATTGTGAGAAAAAGACCAGAAGCCGTCGAAATAGAGTCCCATACGCCTACCCGGCTCCACGCGCCATGACTCGTCTCGTAAAGGCTCCCATTGTGAAGAAGCATCAATTTTTGAGTGAGCGAGCCCCTTCAATGATGGATTTGTCTTCAAACCCCGACCTCGGTTTAACGGCTAACTCCTCTTATTCATTTCTGTAATATCACTTGATGTGCCATCATTCTACAGGGTCGAAAAGTGCCCGGCGGCGTGAAGTTGATGAGCAGGGAGGGTTCCTTTTTCTACAAAGCGGCCCCGTCTTCCATATTGATGAGCAGGGATTTGCCATTTCGGGAGCTGTTGATTCGCTGCGATTAAGTTCTTCGGTGCTGCTCCAGGACGTACAGTAAAGGCACATAAAGGTCTTGGCTCTGACTATCGATCGAATGGCGGCGCTTGACCTTAAGAATATTGAAAGCCCAATATTGGATTTCGACTAGCAAGTTTACGTACTCCGGTCCTCGAGACAAACACCTCAGCAGAGCTTATCGGGAACTACAGCACCTAATGTACATGTACATGTACATATATATATGTACATATATATACATGTACATATATATATGTACATATATAAATATATATATGTACATATATGTACATATATATATATATATATATGTACATATATATATATATGTATATATGGATGTGCCAATGATACCAACCCCAGGAAGTCCCCCTTTTAGCCAGCTCTAAGGGCAGGAGTTGTTCCCTTCAAATTCAAACCCCCGGTGATATTGATTAAGCAAGTTTACTACTAGGATTTTGTGGGGGAGTAATGAGATTGGCTTATCACCTACGACTCCAATTATTATAAATGCTTGTAAGGCCAGGAGACATCATTTCTTTTACGGATTAATTTAGTGATGGGTCAGAACTAATCTCTTCCCTCAGAGAACGAACTTCAAGAGGCATCTGTAGCTGAGAAGAAAAGCTTGCTCAGATTTTGGTACTCGAGAAATGAGTCATAATGCCAAAATTTCGTCGACCTTAACACCACTGGTCTGAAAAACCCTAAGAATTTTCCGGCTCCCAACCTCCAATCAAATTGTTTTTTTATTGCCCATATCAAAACAGAGTCAATCAAGCTATAATGTTAGGTCACTAGAAGAACAACAAAGAGAGAGCCTTTTTCACATGATTAGATGAGCGAGAAGGGGAAAAATTGTCAAGGAAACGTTTTTTTGCCAATTCAATCATAAAAGCACAAGAATTAAGCTAATAAGAACAAAAATTTCCATCGAAGAGAGGGACACACAACCATCACCTGAAATAGCTGACGATCTAACGCGAATCAGACTCCTGCATTTGACATCGCGCGGAAACGAAACGGAAGACCGAGGGGCGAGGGTGGTGCGAGATTCACCGCGCGATCGGCATAGGAGTTGGATTGGGGTTCCACATGAGAGGGCCATCAGAGAACGTGACCTTCTTTTCCAGAGACTTCGGAGAGTCGTGCTTCAAAAATAGGTCGCCACCCAAATTTCACCGACCTCTCAGTTAATAGGTAATGTGTGGGCCCCATCGGTTGCTTGTGGTATATTACCTGCTTTTCTAGTCACACCTATAGATGATATTTTTTTGTGACGTCGACTCCCAAACAAAGCTGAATTTTCCCGTGGATTTAATTTGTTTTTTTATAAAAAAAAATTAAATAGTTAAATTATATATGACAGTAGTAAATATTTCTAATTGAACTAAAACATATTGCAAAAATTCATATAGTCAATTGGAACATTATGAGTTATTATATTAAATGACTAAATGATTTTTATTTTATTTTACTATGCGTATTTAAATCTTATGTAAATGACATCATCGGCTAATGCCAGTAATTTTTAGCGTTCACCAGATGAATGGATGGAAGCTATGTATAGCCTCCTCGATGATCGATGATGTATGCATAGAACTAATGAAATAAGCTTTTAGCTTCGATTGTGCTCTCATCATAGAACTAATTCAAATTGAATTGATTAATGATTTCTACAAACATAGCATATATGTTATGTATCCATTAGACATGATACATGCATGAGAGAGATGACACGAAGCATATGCTATCATTCTGGGTTGCTGCCGGAGCCGTCGGAAGGCGGCTCCCGGCGCACGAAGAAGGCCCAGAAGCCGCCCATGGCGACCGCGGCCGCCATGCCCCACACGACCACCGACACGGGCCACGGCATGACGGCCGCTACCTTGTAGGAGAACATCGAGGTGAGGAGCGTGACGAGGGACCACACCGCGGCCCTCAGCCTCCAGTTGTTGGCCCCCTCGCCGCCGCGTTCCAAGGCACGGAGACAGCGGAACAGGAGCCAGAGATCGGCGTAGGCGACGGCCACGAAGGTCACGGCCGAAGCGTCGTCCCTGGAGCGGTAGACGGCCACGGCGGAGCTATATGTCAGGAAGGCAAATCCCAGGGCGGAAAGCCATGCGTAGCCATCCTTATCCATGGCGGCGGCGGCGGCGGCGGCGGCGGTGCAAGATGGTCTCGGTCGACGGGATCAGACAAAGCGGACAGCGAATTCGAGCTGCTCCGGAAGCCAAAGCCGACGTATATAGCGTAAGGAGTCCTTTAGGTGAAGGCTTCAACAAGCAAAAGGTGGCCTGTCGGCAATGCATTATCAGTTCTCACTGTGACGGCGGTTTTGTTCATACGAGAACGGATTCCCACCGTGGGTCTTGTCAGCGATGGTGATGATGAGTACGGAAGTCGTGTGTTCAGATCTCCGGCCTCGAGATCCTGGGTTTCGAGGTCGGCGGAGTGAATCAGCGAAAGAAGGAAGGTGATCAGATTGGATCGGCTGAATTGGATACAAGGGACGCGCATTACCAACCATCTTGCAGTCACATATCACTTTCATAGATTAATAAGATTTTCCTTTTTTATTTATTTTTAAAAAATAGTAAAAGAATGGTTGATAAATAAATAATATATTTTTTATATAATGAATTTGATAGTCTTGACTAATATTTACGATCAGCTATTATTGTCAGAAACAACATCACAAACAATTCTAGCCAAGTCAATGCCAAGTTACTTTTTTAGAAAAGAAAAGTCACCAAAAAGAATTAAAATCGAAGTTATAAAGGAGATTATTGCATGCAGCAAAAATAACTCAGATGTAAAAGTATGATGGCCTTCTTTACTGCAGATGTCATGTTAAGTATGTTGGATCTCCTCGTGCGGCGGATTAAGCCGTGACCGTTGATGGGAAGCGGGCGTCGGCGTTTCCCATGGCTTGCGCTACATGTCCGGCGAGGGGACACAAATGGCACGGCTCTCTTGAAGCTCTAATAATGAGATGCACATCAAGAAGAACAGACGCCTCCTCGATTGATTCGAAGGGTCGAAAAGAAATCCCCTGAACAACGATACAAAACCAGAAATGTCCGTTCGCCGACGTACCACCACTCCTAATGATCCTACGTTTGCGTTCCTTTGGCCAAGAACAAGATCGTCTCCTTCCCCTTACATGCTCTTGCCCTTGTCATCCTTCGCCACCTCCACCGGACTCATTTGCTGCATCTGCACCCGGACCTTGCGACAGCCCCTGCTGCGTTCCCCCTCGTCCGCCACCCTCACCTCCACCATGTCGGCCAAGGCGGACATCGCACCCGTGTAATCGACCACCACGTCGCCATCCACCTTCCCGTTCCCGCGGCCGCCACCGACGTCTCGAGCTCTCGGCGCCAATCCTCCTCCCTCCCCGACGAAGCAAGCGACGGCGAGCACCACGCACGGGAGCGCAAGAACGAGGACAGGGTTGCCCGCCACGGTACCGTGCGCGAGGGGGACGACGTGCAGGGATCTGCCCGCGCCGAGGTACAGCCGAGTCACGAGGCAGTCGAAGGCGACGGCGATCATCAGCAGCGTCATCGCCACGGCCACCGCGTTGGCCACCGCCTTCCCCCACCGGTGCTCACCGGGCATCTTCTTGATCGTTGCTTAGGGGAAAAGGCGGGAGGGGTGGTGGATTCTTGACGTGCAGCGGAGCGAGGAGGGATGGACGAGGAATATGAGATGGGTGAGGAGGCGCCGCGAGGAACTATTCTTTTGCTGCGGAGGAAGGCGCGCAGGGAAGAAATATTCTCGGCTTCTGATACGAGGGGTGGCTAGGTTTTCCTGCGGCGTCGGCTACCGCCATGGATTGGAGATGACTATATCACTTGGATTTCTTTTCCATGAAATCTCGCCTTTATATGGAAAGCTATCTTCGTGCACATCAACGAAGCAAGTTGATCTGCGACTCCTCAACACCCCATCAGATACCCCACCTGTTGATACGATCCACCCGTCCAAACTTTCTTTATGATTAACACAAAATATGATAAAGAAAGGAAATCCAAAACATATGGAATGAACACAGTGCACATATATTATCAAATACCCATTTATTAATGCGATCAAAGTGTCCAATATTCTTCAAGATTAACGTCAAATATGATGAGAAAAAAACCTCAGACATATATAATGAAATCGGTAATATTGATGGAGTCACAGCTTCAGCCATATTATAATTATAATTATAATTATATATATATATATATAGGTAGGAAATTAAATTATTTTGGAAAATATATTATTTCGATCTTTTACTAATGAATAATATAGAGAGTTTAAGAAATCCACGTTGTTCGGCTTAATAGCTTGCACAAATATTCCCCTTTTGTCCAAAATATTACCCCTTTCCTTTCAATCTGTATAGCAGAACAAGTGACGTTGAACAAAGTTTGCGTTCGAATTCATTTGTTTACTTGAATGAAAAGATAAGAGAAAGCCTTAACAATTACTATTACAAAGGTACGCTTACGTTAGAAAAAATGTAATTGATGTCTTTGTCACATTGATATGGTTCAGACCTATATATATATATGTAGGATTATCCAAAGTGAAAACTCAAAACTCTTGAGGTATCATCTGCACAAAGGTCGAAGTCATGAGAGGTTTCCTGACATCAAGTTAGTAATATGATGTCCCCAAATATTGATTCGAGTAGTTCAAAATGAGTCTATTACATTGGATTTAAGATATCTTTTAAAGGATGAAAAAAAGTTTTTGAATGTCTTTTTGATCCGAATGAATGAGAAAGAAGCTTATAGTTACTTTCCATAAAGTATAATAATGAAGATTATGATTGTTTTATTATCATAATGAATGAGAATGAAGCTTGTGATTGCCTTCGTTATAATGGATGAGAAGGAATCTTGTATTTGCCTGCTTTAAATCTTTATCCACATAAGCGTGATGGGTGAAGGATGACTCAGATCCCACATAGTGATCATGTGTTAGTTGATATTGTATACCCTATCATTCCCCCCTCCCTCCCAAAAGGTGTGCTTCGGGGTCCTTATGAGAGGAGCTCGAAGTGCATCATTTAGTTCATTTTTCTTATGAGCGTTCGGGATCTCCTTGTGCGAGTCGGGCTTTTTCGACTCACACGTCTTATGCACATTTCGCCCCGTGCTTTCGTTATAGCGGATTTCTACTGGCATGTGTTGGGTTTTCTTGACTTATACACCTCAAGCATATTTCGCCCTATACCTCCACTATAGCAAATTTCTTCATACGAGTCGAGTTTTTTCAACTCATGCGTCTTGAGCATCTTGGCCTTGTGCCTCTACCATGGTGGATTTCTTCACGTGGGTTGAGTTTTCTGGGCTCATGTGTCTTGGATATGTTTCGCCCTATACTTCCGCTATAGCAAATTTCTTCATGCAGGTCAGGTTTTCCCAGCTCATGCATCTTAGGCATGTTGCCCTTGTGCATTCATTGTGATGGATTTCTTCACACGGGTCAAGTTTATCTGACTCATGCATCTTAGGCATGTTACACCCTATGCTTTCGTTGTAGCAGATTTCTGCTAGCGTAGATCGGGTTTTTCCGACTCATGCGTCTTGGTCACGTTGGCTTTGTGTTCTATCATGGCAAATTTCTTAACGTGGGTTAGGTTTTCCTAACTCATGCATATCGGGCACATTGGTTTATGGCTTCGTCGTGATGGATTTTTCTCATGCGGATGAGGTTTTCCTAACACATGTGTCTCAGGAATATTGGTCTTATGCCTCCGCCATGGTAGATTTCTTCATTTGGATCAAGTTTTCCTAACTTATGCTCTCGGGCACATTGGCCTTATGCCTCCGTCATAGTAGATTTCTCTTCACATGAGTTGGGTTTTCTCGACTCATGCATCTCGGGTGCATTTCACATTGAGTCTCCACCATGACGGATTTCTCTTCATGTAGGTCGAGTTTTCTCGACTCATGCATCTCGGGCGCATTTAGCCCTATGCTTCCGCCGTGGTGGATTTCTCTTCGTGCGAGTTAGGTTTTCTCGACTCATGCATCTCATGTGCATTTGGCCTTGCACATCCACCATAGTGGATTTCTCTTCATGCGGTCGAGTTTTTCCAACTCACACGTCTCAAGCGCATTTGACCTCGTGCCTCCACTATGGCAGATATATCTTAGTGCGGGTAGGATTTTCCGACTCATACGTCTCGAGCGCATTTGGGTTGCACCTCCGTCGTAGTAGATTTCTCTTCATGTAGGTCAGGTTTTCTCGACTTATACATTTCAGGAGCATTTGGCATCGTGCCTCTATCATGGCAGATATATCTTAGCATGGATCGGGTTTCTTAACTCATAAGCCTCGAGCGTATTTATCCTTGCGCCTCTGTCATAATGGATTTCTCTTCACGTGGGTTGGGTTTTTTCAACTCACACGCAACAGATTTGGCCATGCCCCTCCATCGTAGCAGATTTCTCTTTACATTGGTCAAAATTTTTTAACTCATGTGTCTCAAGCGCATTTGGCCCCACACATCTACTATGGCAGATATATCTTGGCGCAAGTTGGGTTTCCTGACTCATATGCCTTGGGCACAAGTGACCTTGCGCCTCTACTATAGCGGATTTCTTTTAATGCATGTCGAATTGTCTCGACTTATGCGTCTCAAGCATATTTGGCCTTGTACCTCTTCCATAGCATATTTCTCTTTATGTAAGTTGGGTTTTCCCGACTTGTGTCTCCGACGCATTTGCCCTTATTCTTTCGTCATAGTAGATTTCTTTTTACGTGGGTTGAGTTTTCCTAACTCACATGTCTCATGCATAATTGGCTTCACGTCTCCGTCGTGGCGGATATATCTTGGTATGAGTTGAGTTTCTCAACTCACACGCCTCCGGCATATTTGGCCTTGTGCTTCCATCGTACCAGATTTCTATTTACATAGGTTAGATTCTCTCGATTTATGCATCTTAGATATATTTGGCCTTGCAACTCTGTCGTGGCAAATATATCTTAGTGTGTGTTGGGTTTTCTGACTCACACATGTTGAACGCATTTGACCTTGCATTTCCACCATAGCGAATTTCTCTTCATGTGGGTCGGGTTTCCTCAACTTATGCATCTTGGGAGAATTTAGCCTTACAAATATGTAGTAGTGGATTTCTCTTCATGCGGGTCGAGTTTTCTCAACTTACGCATTTCGGGCATATTAGACTTGTGTCTTTGTCGTGACAGATTTTTCTTTCTCCCGTGGTGGCGGGCTTCAAGTTCTCCCTCCACCATGGTGGGCTTCAAGTCCTCTTTTCACTGTGGTGGATCTCAAGTTCTCCCTCTACCATGGCAGATTTTAGGTCCTCATGCTATGGCGAGCTTTAAGTCCTTCATTTGCTATGATGGATTTTGGTTCCTCCTGCTATAGTAGGCTTCGGGTCCTTCCTTCGTCATAATAGATTTTGGGTCCTCCTATCATAGTAGGCTTCAAGTCCTCCCTCCGTCATGGCAAATTTCAGGTCCTCCTATCATAGCGAGCTTCAAGTCCTTCATCCACTGTAGCAAATTTTGGATCTCCCACCGTGGCGCATTTTGGGTCCTCCCGTTGTGGTAGATTTCGAGTCCTCCTACCATGGTATATTTCGGGTCATCCCTCCTTCGTGGCAGATTTTGGGTCCTCCCCCCACCATGGTAGATTTCACTTAACGTGGGTTTGGTTTTCTCGACCATGATAGTCGAAACTTCATGAAGAACATGAAGATCTTTTCCATGGTGAGCATGAGGTGTAGGAGGTCATCCTATATGATGTAAGCAAATATCACCTCAAGGAGCCACCCCACAACTTCTCATCATTGTGGGTGATGGTAGTCGACAGGCTCTCCTACATTATGCGCATCGTGAGGGCATTGATCAAGGTGGACTCCCCCAGCACCATGAAGATCTCACCTTCCCTCACCTCACTAGAGATGGAATTCAACAGTGTCCCGATATTGGTGATCGCCTTTGGTGGCCCAAGGCTGACGATCGGGTTGATAGCGAGGTCATTCTTGTATAAGAGTGATAGCTTCCGGTGCTTCTTTATACTATATGAGAGATAAATAAAGATGAGGATGAAATGGATAAAGGTAGAAGAAGGCCAAGTGGTCATCGCGCCCCCTCCTAAGGCGAAGTCATCGAATTTGACGATGTGATACTCCAGGGAGGCATAGTCATCGCTCTCGGAAACATCACCACTGTGAGTGTTGCTAATGCACTTGAAGGGCTAGCCGAGGGTGATGAACTTTTTGTCATTGACACATTCGGAGTCCTGGTTGGCATTAGCTCAAGGGTTGTGGCGGTCGAGCAGGCCAAGTGGTGATGATAGTTTTTGGTGCTTCTTTACATTATACGAGAGATCGGTGAAGACAAGGATGAAAGGGATGGAGACGAAAGGCCAAGTGGTCGTCAATGCCACCTCCGGGGACAAAGTCATCGAGCTCGAGGACGTGGTGCTCTAGGGAGACATAACCATCGCTCTCGGCAACATCACCACTGTGAGCATTGTCGACACACTTGAAGAGCTGGCCGAGGGTGATGAACTTTCCGTTATCGTTGCCTCCGGAGTCCTGGCTGGTGTTAGCTCGGGGGCAATGACAGGCAACCAAGCCAAGTGGTGGCGATGATTTTCAGTGCTTCTTCGGGTTGTACGAGAGATCGATGAAAACAAGGACGAAAGGGATAGAGGCGAAATGCCAAGTGGTTGTCGACGCCACCTTTGGGGGCGAAGTCATCGAGCTTGAGGATGTGGTGCTCTAGGGAGGCGTAGCCATCGCTCTCGATGACATCGCTGTTGTGAATGTCAACAGATGCACTTGAAGAGCTTATCGAGGGTGATGGACTTTTTGCCACCACCGCCTTCAGAGTCCTTATTGACATTAGCTCGGGGTTGCCTTCGTGGGCAAGAGGCCTAGGTCATGGAACAGATGCCCATATCGCATTGACATTTTAGCCGAGATGGATGCATCTATATATGGAAAGGGTGGTTGTTACCCCCCTAAGTGAAAGTACTATGTGTCGGAGACAAGGCCTTCTCATTCAAGCGTTCGTCGAGAAGGTTAGTAGGCGAACGTTCCTACAACATCGGTTCTCCTTCTAGCACCAAAATGTTAAAGAAAAATATTTTTGACATTTTGATCAACTCGATATACTTCGGACCCTTATGCATAATGTTATCCGAGGTGAAAACGTAAAGCTCCCAAGATACCACCAATACAAAGATCGAGATTGAGAGAAATTTCTTGACCTTATCCCTCCGACGCAATTTAAAATTCCCAAATATGTGCTTGAGTAGTTCAAAAAAAATTTTAAGTCCCTCCAACGCTAAGTAAGAAATTTAAGATCTCCGTGGTTGAGTAGTTCAAAAAAAATTTAAAATTTAAAATATCCTTTTATACTTTAGAGAATAAAAAAAAATTATGATTATTTTCTCGTTATAATATTATTATCAAAAGATTGTGATTATTATTTTTATAATAATAATTAAAAAAAAAATTTATTTTTCTTCATCGGAGGGTGACTCTCGGATCTCGTACCGATAAATATATATATTCACTATCAATAAATATATATATTCACTTTCAATATATATTACAAATAAAAAAATAAAATAAATTTTTTTATTAAAATATACTCGATCAATATATATTATAAATAAAAATTATTATTATTAAAGTATACTCGTTATGTTGAGAATAAAAGAGATGGAGCGATGGAGGAGATAGAAAAAAAATTTGATAATAAAATTTTATTTTCTCCACTTATTCAATTTATGTACAGCGATCTTATTTACACCTCTTCATATATTTTTCTCAATATAAGAAAAAGGTATATTAAATTTATTCCTGAAGCATTTAGGAGAGCTTTTATTTATTACAAAGAAGAAAGGCAAAAAATAGCTTACTAGTACGACAGAACGCTCATTATTTTTGGAGCATTTACAAGAGCTTATATCTATTATAAAGAAGCAATAGAGTCTCTCTCTCTCTCCTACTTGACTTTGTCGACCCAACTCCCCTTATCACTTAACCCATCTTAACATCTATGGTCTTCGGCTTCTTCGGCTCCGCCGGCGGCGGCTTCTCCACCGTCACAGTGAGCACCCCGTCCTGGCACAGCGCCGTGATGGCGTCCAAGTCCGCGTCCTCCGGAAGCTGGAACTCGCGCATGAACTTCCCCACGCGACGCTCCACGCTCACGTACTCCCCCTCCCCGTCCTCACACCTCCTCCGCTCGCCGCTGACCACCAGCGAGCGGTCGTCCTCCACCTGCACCCTGACGTCTCCGGGCTTGACCCCGGGCATGTCGATCTCGAAGACCAGCTTGCTCGGCAGCTCCTTCACATCCGCCGGCGTCGACGCCGTGGCTCCACAGTCCCGGACGTAGGCGCAGGTGGCCCCGCACGCAGCGTTTCCCCCCGCCGTCAAGTCCATCAGGTGGTGGAGAGCCGCCATCAACGGGTTGTCTTCGAACCCCACCATGACGTCCATTCCTCTCATCGATCGAGCAAGGCTTGAATCCACCCGCGGAGTGATTCATATTTGACGAGGTTGGGGAGGGTAAGAAGAGGGCACGTGGCAGGGCTGCATGGAACAGGTGTCTCCTCCGGGTGACGGTCCAAATCGTTGGTTTGGGTTCGGTCCGATTGAAATCGAGCTCGCGATTACCTGTATGTGGTTCGATCTAACCATCTTTAGATGTCCTTTTTATTTTGTTCGTTTATGCCGATTGTGTGGGTCTATGGAATCTATTCAGAGCGGTTCGAATTGCTCTGATGGAGACGGCAATAACAGATTTGGCGAGTGATGACAGGCTGACAGCTAATGCGGCGTGGTCTGGGCCACCTGTCCTCTCCACTAGCGGTTACTTTTACTATGTCACGTTTGTCCTCCGTTGCTCCTCCCAGCTTCGTTTCTTTAGCCGTCCGTATCAAACTCAAGACTGGAAATTGACATAGTCGAATTGAGATTTACATCAAATTTGGATAGTCTTATCATAATTTTGACTGTCATGTCGCTGGTCAATGCAAATTCCTTGGCTTTGTTAGGAGGAGGATCATATGCTTGGCTTCACCGATGGCGCATTGTTAAGTATACCCAAAGGTCAAGAACACAGCACCTCGAATTGCGGCGTCGCCCCTCGCGTCTCCGTCTCTCGTTCGCTGCTAATTCTTCGACTCTTCGAACTAATCCCATGTCGTCGCTCCCTGTTCTTCTTCTCTCCGAGGTAATTGGGTCCCTACCGCCATTTCTTTTCTTAGTTCTTTCCCTTGCTGGGTGGCGTCTACTATGGCTGTGAACGAATTCTATGAACCGCACCAGCTTTCTGTAGATCTTCCTTTTTGTGGGTTCCAACGTCGAACAACGGTTTGATGTGAGATTCGTGTTCCTCGTTGTCTTTCTCCTGAGCGGTTTGACCCCATGTTAAGTTCGCCTGAGGCGCAATCTGACTTTGAGGATGCTCGTGTTCTTAGATGTCGGTAATAGAAGTAAGGTCACTGTGGCAACACTTGAACGCAGTGTCCTCCCATTATAGTGTGTGTCTTATCTTGTAGTGGACAAGGACCAAGATTAGATCTCTGCAAAGAGATGCATTGGAGTAAGGAGGATGGAAATAGAGAAGATTCGCATACAGAACGCGTGGTAGTTGCATGATTCGAGTAATAGGATTTGCCAGATGCTTGATCGAGGTGGAAATTGTACGGAAATGGTTGAGAAGCCAAGGAAAATGAAAAATGAGGCCTTTTTTTAATGTGCAGCTGTCTGTGCTTCTTCATTTTCTTCTGCTATCATGAACCAAAACTTGTGAGAATATACAAGTGAAGTCTGAGGACAATGGGTGAAATCTGTCGTGTTTAAGAGAGGATATTCATCTAAGTTTGATAACGTGACCGGTCTTGATATAACAACCATCCCACGGAAGATATCCTGAAAGAGTGAAGAATCGGCTCAGGATTTATATGTTAAAGGAGTGTAGGTTCGGTAGTGTGCTATCGTGCAAACTCGGCATGTTTCAAACTAAATTTAGGAGATACTTCACTCTAAAGAACAAGAGTGTAAAAGAGATTGCCCTAACAGATTGTGTCTCTTTGGAAACACAAGCTAAGGGGAAGAATACTAAATATAAACTATGAGGATTCATGGGCACAAAACCGACATTAGAAAGTTTTGATTTGTAAAAAGTTAGCAGTAGGTCATCACCTTTTAGACAAAATTTAGGAAAAGAATCACTTTAAAGAAGAAGAGCGTATAAAAGATTTCCCTAACAAGTGGAATGCTAAAGATAGCTATGATGATTCATGGATGCATAACCAACAATAGAAGTTTTGATTTATAAATAAAAGCCTTAGCGTTGCAATTCTAGCAGAGATCATGTTGCCAAAAGAGGATATTCATAAATTATTGATCTGTCAGCCATTCCATGATTCACCACAGGAATTGTTCTTTTGCTTGCTATGATGGATGTTCTTTTCTAGGGTGTTCTTGTGGGTGGTACTACCTTTTGGTCATTTAATTCATTGCTCTTCCTTGTGGAAGTTATGAAATAATCGCTTATGTTGTTTGAGGTTTTAGTGATACAGTAGCTACTCTTTCAAAATTTTCACTATTTAACGTTAATCAGTTAATTGTGCTACGTTGTTGTATAGTCATTATAGAAGTTGTTTTGATGTGTTGTGTTATAATTGCGATGTGACCATAGACTTATATGCATGTCTGCTCTAGCAAGTCGTTCTCAAAATTACCTTAGCATTACATTCATGTCCACTTTGGCATGTCATTCTCATGCAGAGTACTGTTTCCTTGCTCATTTTAATGATAATGAGAATGTATGAAGCAGGTGCTTTGAGACTGTCAAAAACTGACATACGCAGTTCACGCAGAGATGGAGCAAGGTATCATCTTCCTCTGGTCCTATGACCAAATGTTGTCTGTAGAGTCTCTCTTGTTGTCTTGTACAAATGAACTGTATGTCTAAGACCAGTGTCTTGCATATCATTCTAAAACATTTGATATCAGAGTAAAATATGATGATAATGTTAGTAGATAGCGGCTTCATATGTTCGGAAACAATCGTTTCATTTGGTAAGAACTGGTGTAGGTTTCCATCAAACAATTGACCCTAGATTTTTTGTTGATACTATGAAATATTTTCCAATCATAGTTGAAGATGTTGTTTCATATGTCTTGCCTAGTGATAACCAAATTTTTATATGTTTGCGATCGTTACCTTTGATAGCAATTTTAGTCCAGTTGTGGTTAAAGATTTTCTTATCCTCCAGTTCACTTGATGTTAACCCAACTATTGAATGTTTGTGACCAATCACAGCATCCTTCTTATCCATGATGTAGGAAGTCACCATGCTGTTTGAAATTGCAACCCTCATCTCTAGAGAAATTTGTCTGGTACCTATTGTGAACCATTAATTCCGATGTTATTGGAAATATAAGACACGAACCCTCAGTGTTTGTGGCACAAGCGCTACTTAAATGATTAAATGTCCGAATTGGTTTTGCCCAAAACCTGTTTGAGAACATTGTAAGATTTGTCAATTGTGATATTGCTATCTTAGGGTTTCATAAGTTCATTGGAGGATATGACCATTGAATTTGTTTGATTTGAAACAAAATCTGCCAGAATATTTGTTACTTTAAAACAGTGTCATGGTTGATAAAAATCTCATGTTGACTACAGGGAGATCTCATGGTTGTAAGGACTGTGGTGGAAGCTATATTCTGCTGAGAGATGATGAAGACCCTCGATTGGCAAGGTTTAACAGACGGCTTCCCTGCTGCGGGTGTGGTATAGGATGGTCATCGTGAGTGTGGTTCCATATCCTGTTTCTCCGTTTGTCTACTGTATTTATATTTTGTGACATTCATTCTTTGCAGTTTGCTTTTGGGATTTTTATGCCCTTTGATCTGGTACTGTGCTGCAATTCTGTACTTATGCAAATACTATGACAACGATCCACGTGAGCGAAGTGGACTTGCTGCCTCTGCAATGGCTGTCAGTTCTACCCCATTCCTCTTTTCCTTTTTTTCATTTTTAATGCAACAATACTTGGTAGAAACTTCCATCAATTAAAATATTAGTGTTGACTTGATAAAACACAATAAAGAGGTATAAAATAATTGTAAATCAAATTTGCATAGTCCCCCACAATTTGCTAGTATACTACGGCCACTTTGGTGATCAAGTTCATTAGACTGAGAACTTTGGCTGAAGATATTTCATCATACATGTAGATATTTTGCATCTGAGTCATCTTGCAAATTTTGGCCTTTCTTCTGGGGTAAAAAAAAGGATTGATATCTTACTAGTTCTTCATAGCTGTTTCTATTTCATTTCTTGGGATGCTTCGGCTGGTGAATATGTAATTCTTTTGTTTTTTTGGTTCCTGCAGGCATTAGTCTCTACGATTGTAGTGCTCATTACATTAGCTGTCATTTTTCTCTAGTCAATCACCGTTTCCTGTATGAATTCAGTCAAGTTGCTTCTGTATCACACAGCGAAAATGGTAATTGAAGATTAGTAAGCTCGGCAAGTGAAGCATGATCCAAAAGTTTGTGTTGTTCAGTGTCACTCATCTTAATTACTTGTTTAATTCTGTACCTTGTGTTAATATCGCATGTATGAGCAAAGAATTCTTGTTCACATTTATACCTGATTTATTCATCTGTTTGATAAAGCACTACTAGTTATGAGTTATGACAATTTTTCTTTTTCACATTTACACGATTAAATCCTCTGTTTGATCAAGCACTACTTGTAGTAGTAACACATTTCTTAACTTTTATACTTGATCTGAGATTGCCCTGTTAGGATGTTTAGATGTCAGTATTTCCAGTATAAAGACTCAGGACTCTATTTGTAATTAGAATGAAATGAATTTTATGATGTTCACACTTTTGCTGCGGTTTCAAGAGTCTGGGATGGTTTTTCCTAGTACTTGTTCCTATTACTAGCCAAATCTCTTAATATTTAGTGTCTTAATTCTGCCAAAGGTTAAGAGTCTGGAATGAATCTTCATAGTACTTGTTGCTATGGTCACTTAGCAAATCTCTTACTATTTATTTAGTGTCTTAATTCCACAAAAGGTTATTTGAGTTGCTCACAGGATAAATAATCAGATGCAGGTCAGGCTTGTTTGCACAAATTGAGTTCAGACTTAGATTGTCCTATAACACTTGGATGACTACTCTTTCTCATTTAGATAAAAGGTTTCATTTTACATCCTTAGACTGCATTGTTTTGCTTTTTTACTTTCTCTAGACAAATTCTTTATCTGCATCAGTTCCATTGATCTGAATTTAGAAGAATATTTTACTTCAAGGGCTCAAACTTGTGTTTTATGGAAACTTAGTAAAAAAGAGTTTTTATTCTGTCAAATTCTGCGATTGGACAGTGTAGACAATCTTCTTCTTTTTTTTCTCTTTTTCTTTGTCAGGGAAGAATCATTACATACTTCTTCATTTTGTTTTATTCAGTAAAGAAGACTCCATTACTTGAACATGTTAGTGATGCTAGTTGTTAGTTGTTGCTGCCCAAACATCTCTCTAATAACATTACAAACAAGTAGATCTACATCCCATCAATCAGCTTATGCTTTTTGATGGATTTACAGGATTTAAAATCATGCAACTTAATTTTATCCCCATGCAGTTGAAGTTTCATTGTGCTTACACATTAGGAGACATGGAATGCTGTGCACAAGTGAACATGTATCTTATAATTATGACTAACAATATCAGTTGACAGTGGTGCTCAACACATTGGCAAGTGGGAGTATTTGTGTTCCTTTTTGCTGCTCTTTTGACTGAAGAAGCTTCTGAAGAAACGTAGAAGAAACAAAGCTGCCTTGTTTTCTTCTTTTTCTTCTCTGGTCAAGAGATCATTGACTTAAATTTAGATTGTATATATCTATAGTGAAAGAGAAAACCATATGAATAACAACAAGAGATAATTCTTATTGATGCCAAAGAGTGATCTGAATGATAGTTATATCGGATCATTGATTTGATTAAATTTTTTAAAAATTTAATTTAATTATATTAATAAAAATAACATATAAATATATTAATGATAATATAAAAACAATAATAATATAATTAAAAGAGGATGATAAGAGTTGATTAGATACTTTGAAAGGAATTAATTAAATAACATCGAAAATTTTAAATACCTTTAACAAAAAAAATAAAGAATTACTGATAATTCGATCTATTAAAGTTCAAACTGTTTAATTAGTAAACCAATTTCCAATTCGCTTAGCCACCCTACACATAAACGTGGCTGATAATTAGCAATCTATTTGTTCCCGATAATCTCGACATGAATAAATAGGAAAGCCATCATAAGATAATGTGCAGAGTTATTCAGAATAATCTATTATAATAAATTTGCCCGTCCGAAGCTGATGTGGCGTCCACGTGGCCCGAGACGTGACATCCGGAGGCCGACGTTGAAGGGCCGTGCTTTCTCCCACCGGCTTTGTCGTTGCCCGCTGAAGGTCTTGAGGTGGGCCCCACAGACCCCCCCGCATACCGTCAGGAATAATAGCGAGGGTAGGACAAAAGGGTAGCGGGAAACCTGTAGGGGAAGTTTTTAGTTTGGATATGGAATAGTTCGTGGGTTTCACACCGATTCATGCTAAATGTGCTGTCATGTGTTCCGTGGGAAGCAAAAGGGGAGAGCGAGGGAGGCGAGAGAGGGGAGACGAGAGGAGGATGCGGTGGGCGTGGGATCAGCAGCAGCTGCTGCTGCTTCTGCTGCGGGGGCGGGAGAACCGAGGGCGGGTGTGGGCGGGGGCGATCCTGCTGTGGCTGTTGCTCATGCTGGCCACGCCCAGGATCTCCCACTCCCACGCCTTCCACCTCTTCGCCGATATGCGCAACTTCTTGGGTGAACCACTCCCTCCTCCTCCTCTTCCTCCTCCTCCCCCTGCGTCCCTTACCACCCCATAACGACATCCCAATCCCAATCTTTGTTTCTAATGGCGACATCCCCTTTTGCCTCATGGTTTCTTACTTGGGTGCAGGTGTTCCGAATACTTTAAATGTGCTCACGACCTTCCCCTTTTTGCTCGTCGGAGTCCCCGGACTCGTCCTCTGTCTATCGGGCTGTTGCTTCGGCATAAGGTTCGATCATCGTCGCGTGCTTGTTCTTTCTCTATCTTATTTTAATGATGTGAAGACGAAAAAAGATATGGTTTTGATTGGTAGCTTGAGAGGAGAGATGTGGGGCTGGGCGTTCTTCTATGCCGCGACGGCCACGGCTGCTTTTGGGTCCGCTTATTATCATCTGAGGCCCGACGATGATCGCGTCGTTTGGGACAAATTGCCGGTATTCCCCTCCCCCCTCCCTGTTCTTTTCTTCTCTCTCTTTTCTTTTAGTACTTTATTGTTTCGATTGATGTTAATTTTAGCTTTCCGAATGAGCCAACCCGATATAAAGAAGCTTTTACCATCGGGAACTCAATGAGAGTAAGATGTAAGATATTTGGCCTATGACGTTGGATGCTTCCAAATATATTCCACTACTTGTCTTGCTGTTTAGAGAAAAGAGTTGGAGCAGCATGGATTCCGCAGTGGTGAAATTTGACGGGTATCAAGAGAGACACTATCCATGTACTTGAGAGTTTTCATTGCAAATTTGCAAATTGCAAGAAGCATTTGGGCATTGTCCATTGGGAAGGTCAGTCAGGCTAATATCAAGCCATAATCAACTTCTCTCTACCTTTTTGAAGAGGCAGTTGAACTAGTAGAAGATATGGTGTCAATTTGCACCCAATCATCAGGATAGGATTTCCTTTAGTAAATAGCCTTCCCTTTCAGGTAGACAAAGGTTAGGTTTGTTAGTCTTTTGTTTTCTTGTTAACTTTAAGTTTTCAAAGTCAGAGATATATTGGTTGCCTTGATTGTGTGCTCCATTTTTGTCCTTGATAGTAAATAATTACATAACTGGTTCCCTTGGCTGGTTTTGCTGATAAATAAAATTTTAATACCCCTTCTTCGCAAATAAATTAGAACGCCTGCAGATCAAAATTTGTTGTTGATATTTACATATGATTTTATTTGCTTTCCTTACCAACTTCATGGTAATGATTATATAAGGTGCTTAGAACCCTTTCAAGAAACAAACATTTAGCGAGCCACCTATTCTGTACCACAAAAATTGAAACATTTGGGCCTCCACCTTAGATATGTGGCCTCAAATTGATAAATATTTGGATATTCCCCTCAAGTTCACTTTCGAAATTATGCTCTAGCAGATTCTAGTTACCTTCACTAATGAAATTCTTGGAGGTAACATATCTAAATTTGTTTTGAGAGGTTTCGAAAGCATCAACTTAGCAAATGATTCTATTGGGTTGAAAAAGGTTTATGCTGTGAGACTCTGGGAATTAACATATCTTGTCAGGAATTGCCCAAATGGTACACGATATTAGTTAGTGTTAGTTTTATTACCAGAATTCTTGAGTCATATCATTTAAGCATGCAAATGTCATGGTTTATTTAACTTGCCTGTATGGACATGATGGACATTGAGCAGCACTTGGGTTGATACAGATTCCGATGCTTTATTTTTAAGCTTTCTTTGTCCATGTTATTTTGGTCTAATAGTTATCTTTTAACATCTGTCTTTCTGCAGATGATGACTTCAGCTTCTTCGCTCTTATCTATATTAGTTATAGAGAGAATAGATGAGCGGATGGGCATTTCTTGTTTGTCTTCCCTCATAACACTCGTTCTTGTTAGCATTGCATGTGAGAGGTGATTAATTTATTTTGTACTCTACATCCAATATTTCTTGCTAATGGTGAATGCTTAAAGATTATGTAACATAATCTTTTGTTGAATGTGATGTCTTAGTTGGTTTCAGGACTTTCGATGATCTGCGATTGTGCATGATGTTCCACATTGTGCCATGCATTGCAATCCCTGCTTTGCTCTTCTTATTTCCACCCAAGTATACACATTCCAGATTTTGGTTTTGTGCAACAGGTAGAACTTTAAACGTATGTTGTGTTTTCTGTTTACTATTTCCTCCATGAAGCAGGCAAGTATCGCGGATCATAAATTGCTAGAATTTTTACAACTCTTGCAGCAGAAATTACCTTCATTATGCTCTTATATTCATAATCATTAGTCTTTACATCATAATTCTATAAATTCACAATTCATAAGAAAATCTTGTTTTCATTATTTTCAGTAGTAGCTTAGCTCTATCAGCAGGCACTGTCTCGATGCAAATAGTCAGTTTTTGGAAATCCAAGATATCAACATAATATGACGGGAGGTGATAACCAAGAATGACAAGAACTTAATATGCGATAACTCTAGATATATGCTTCAGCAACTTTTCTTTCCTCTAAGTGTTCTGTCATTTGTCATCCAATATATTACAAGAATGAGATGCTAGAATTATATGATGTCTGGGGCTTATATGTTTGTCTTTAAATATCAACTTTTTTGGTTCTACTTTAAGTGATGTGGTTTTTATTGGTAGTACTGGATGTAAGCAAGTGTGCATATACCAGCATCAGATCTTTTTTATATTTTTTATGTTTTATAATCTATTAAAATTGTTGCCAACTGTATCTTTATATTTCATTATCTCTCTCTGTTTATCCTCTGTCACCATCTTATTTTCCTTCACCTCTCCTCTTCCACCTCCGCTGCCTTCTCATCCTCCTGTTAGTACGCTTTATCTCCTCCTCTTCCTCCTCCTCTCTGGTCTAGGTTGGTTCTAGGTTGGTACCAACTGGTATTGTCTCATATGGAGTGTCAGTGTGCCAACCATACCAGGACCATACTAGTTCTTGCACTGATAGATATTGGCATCGGACCATTGTTTTAATTCATGCTTAGATGTTCTTTTTTTAACTCTTTTTATGGTTATTTCATCAGCAGTTTGATTGATAAAATGTTTTAAGGGATGAAACTATTTATAGACAGTCATGCGATATCTAATTTGGAGAGATGGTAGCAACTTCATTTAGATAGGTTTCTTGTTAGTGAAGCTATAATGGACCTTTTATTATATGTTCGAACATGCCTTCACTGCAATTATTTAGCTAGGTCATCCTTATGTAGTATTAATAGCCTATGGCAGATTCTGTGGGCACTAAATCTTAAATTTGGATTAGAAGTTTGAACAAGGAATGAAAATAATATAAATAATTCAGACTTTTAAATTTAGAAAAATTTGGCCTTTAATATAATGGAGCAGTATCTTATCATAGGTCCCGAATTAATTTATCAAGTCTTTTTGGTGATGTTGTTGGACTGTTTGCCATATACACATATGTAGTAGATAGCCATTTTACTGCAGATACAAATGTAACCATTTGTTTTGGGAATCAACTTTGGTAAGATTTCTATAGTTACTGACAACAAGTTGTGCCAATTGGAACTTCCAATATATCTGCACCTGGGTGAACCAAAAAAAACAGTCATGAGACAAATTTCTATTTCATTAGCAACATTTTGTTTTTTCTTGGTGCCACTGGAATGTTTTACAATTTTTTTGTGTTCCATACTAGCACTAAATGTTCTAGTCATGCATGAAAAGGTTCATTCTTTAGTTGCAGTTTTTTGACAGTATACATAAAGAACTTAGAGATAACACTGTAATTAATGCAGGATTTTACCTTCTAGCTAGATTTGAAGCCATTGCTGATAAGAAAATTTACAGTGCAAGTCGATACATCATAAGTGGGCACTCTTTGGAGCACCTGTGTTTGGCAATGGTTCCTATCATACTTACAGTCATGCTTTGGTTCAGAAGTATTAAGATTGCCAGGTATATGCAGATTGTTTAATCAAGGGACTCCATTCAAGTTAATATATGATTCGAAAATGCATCATGCTCTACAATCTAGCTTACATATGTTAAAAGACTTGTAAGATTTGGTCTATGATATCAGTCACATCTCAAATTTTGGTTGCATCTAGATTGGTTGATCGGATGAAGAAGCCGCCAGTGAGATGGTAGCATAATAAATATTGTTCAATGCTAAGGATAGAATATCATGCATGCTTGTATATGTCATACATTGTTATGCCTAATTTCCAATGACCTGCCCTCTGGTGTCCAATCAAGAAAACATTCCATGTGAATTGCTATGTACATACATAATGCAATAGTATTTGCCTCGGAGGATTCAGATTAGGGTGTTGTCAGTGTTTTTCTAAACCATTATAGACATGCTCCTTGGCGAGGGATAATAAATATTCCTCCCATCATGTGATATGATTACAACCTTATTTTGGTCTTTTTAGTTTCTGGACAATCGGTGGGATCCCAATCCATAACCTGTTACTGTCGTAACTTTAAAACGTCGCCGTTGGCCTTTTCTTCTCAATATATGTATATACCCTACTTCATTATGCTGTCTGCACCTTCTCAAGTTGACTTTGAAGGAAGAAGTATAGGAGTTTCATTCTGTGATTTGTTCCACTAATTTAATCAAGAGAGGGAATGAACTATTGGAGGTACATCAACTTTAAGGTTGACTAACCACTTCACCAGCAAGAAACCAAACTTTGTGATGTATTAAGTCTTAAGCGACAGACCACATCTTATCATACTGGTGATGTGCACCTTATCACAATGCTCTCATCTGTAATTTTGTTATGATGCATTGGCTTGATAACTGCAGCAACAAAATTATATTTTCTTGACCTGCACCGATCGATTAGTATATTTCTGGATGATTAGTAAACTCTTGAACATGATGCTATTCTTACTATTTGCAATTGCAAGTTTATACTAGCACCACTGTCTAAAAACTTCCACTGGACGTCATTGCCATTGTTTTAGGAACCGATCCTATTATGATATTTCAAAGGGTACCATCTTGTGTGATTGATATGTGTCGTCGATCTAATGTGCTACGTGAGATGAGCAGTCAGTTTTCCTTAATTGTTCTAAGTAGGTATCTTATTCAATCATGCAGGGACTCTTAATGCAGGTCTCTTTAAGTCCTTATTGTTGGAAGCACCAAAGAACCAGCACAGCCAGTGATCATCTTCTGGAACCATCAAAGTTCCCGATATGTGAGAGCATCAAGAAACAACTTGGTGATTGCATCAAACTGACACTGACCTGAAAGTTAATATAAGCCCTAGTTGATGTTTGGTGACTACGTTGATCATTTACTTTCTTTCAAAGGATTTTTAGAGTGGCAATTGCCTGTTGCTTCTTGATGCATCATCAGATGATGTAAATGACTTGACTGATTAAAGCGCAATTTTCCAAATCGCAAAATGTACTGGATGCGTCAGCCATTGTGAATTGTGGATTTTGAGATCTTGGCTGGTATTGTTAGCTACGATTAGTCGGTCTTCCAATTCTTTGAGATCATTACATTGCTTCTCTCATTCTCGTTGGTTTCCACTGCAAAGCTAAGGTGTAATTGATGCTAATGCACTCTTATGACTAGTAATGGAGGAAAAAGATTTTTTTTGTTTTTTGGATAGAACAATTATATATTTATTACAAAAATGAGTACAAGCAATTTCGGAAAGATGCGAGCTCAACTTGGATGATCGAAAAAATCATCATCATCATCATGATGTATCATTTTTTGTTGGATCTGACAAAATTGCAAGATTTTGTTATTCTCTCCAAGAACATCACAATTAGAAAAAAGAAAATATCAGTAATAGGGTTTTTTCATTTTTTTTCTGCTCTGAGGAAAACTAAGGTTAATTCAACCCCTTCCCCACCTTTCTCATAAAATATGCAAATGAAAAGTTAAAAGTATCATATTTAAAGTATATATAATATTTTTTGTGACACGATAATGCAAAAATATAATATTAAAACTCATCACTAAATGCCCAATAAAGATGTCGCAACGAACAATTGATACATGACCAATGCATTAGTGATATATAAGTACTCAAAATTGATGGTACACAGAATTGTCCCAGTTTTTTTTTCTTGAACCAATTACATGACTGATATACAATGCACAATTCAAAATTTTGTTGCTTCGCGACGATGATTGGTTTCACCAAGAACTATGATTTTGGACATTTAAATAGGCTAAAAGAAACAGATAAGAGGACAATAAAAGTTAGTCGAATAACAAGATGATAAGATACATTAAAGCATTTAGGAACCTACACATTAAACTTATTCCACTGAGAACAAGTTCCTTTATGTACTAGTCCAAAATATCTCAGTTAGTCGTCCATTTCAGACAATCGAAGGGAGAATTGGCTAATCTTGAGGAGCAAAACCATCGCCTTAAGTTCCTTCATAAATGCAGCCGAGCTAAGTTACTACACCTGAGCTACAATTCCAGACCTTTTCGATGCCCAAAATCTCCATTCTTGCAAAGCCTCGGTGCCGGAGAAACATTTGGATTTGAAGCTAGTTTTCATGAATTGATGATACCATGACAAATAGTTACTACTGCTAGCAGTTGAGTATTTATGAAATATGACATGCATTCCCTTCTGGCAGTGCCTTGCAACACGACTGTTGCGTCACTCGCTATGAACAGCTTCCGCAGTTGCTGATTTTTTTCTGCCAGGGATCGAAATTTTTTCTCAATCATATGCAGCAAGACATGGGAAGTTCACTGGTGGAGACCACACAAAAACCATGGTGAAACAGTTGCATAATAAAAACAAAAAATTCTCACCGAAGATTCATGCGAAGCTCCTCTGCAATAAGTTCTGAAGAAGCTCCTGTCAGGAATCCTAACTTGAACATGATCTCTTCCAAGCGCTTCACGTTTGTTAGGTAAAGATACCCAACCTGTTTAATTTAAACTTGAAATATATTCATCAAGAAGAATAGCTTTTTGTTTATTTTGACATGACAAACGTAAGGACTAACATCATGTTCGCTTGCAGAAATCAACTTGCAAGCACTATACGCGCAATAATGAGAAATTTTTCTTTGGCTTCAGTTAGATCTAGGTTAAAACATTCAGTTAAATTATTCTAAACAGGCGAACAGAAATAACCTTTTCTTGTTGTTGCTCGTGGTGCCAAGTGGGTTAAGCTAAACCAGATTGCCCGGGTTAAATTATCTTAACTCAGGTGTATTTTTCATTAAATCCCTAACTATTCAACTCTCTTTTAACATTTGACTGCCTTGATTTTCCAGAAAAAGACCACTTACCAGTGTTTCAAATGAAGAAGCTCTGTTATAGACAGCTACACCAACCCGTTTTCTAGTTCGGGTTTTGCTAGAAACAATGTTCTTTCCCCAACGAAGTATGTCCCTGTACCAGAATTGCATAAAATATTATTTGCAATACAAATGAATGCTTTTATTTAAAAAATCATAAAGTGGCTTGGTGACTGCCAACATAATATATGTGAAAATAACTAACACAACCAGAATGGGAAAACAACCACATAACTGGACAATCTTGTTGCTAAATAAAAGTTAAGCCCATAAATTGTCTATTACATTTGGCTAATAATAAACAATGACAACTCTTAGGCATCACATACGAGTTCAACCCTTTAAAAATGAAAAAGGAAAAAAATGCTATCAGCACATGAAGTGTTCAACCCTTTAAAAATGCCTGGTAAATATGTCAGAGACATAAATGTGCCTAAGAGATCATGCATCCCATGCCAATTGTCATATTTCTTACACGACATTGTATAAATCACAAGGTTGCATCCCGAGGAATGAAAAATAGTCGGCCACCACAAACTTGATTAAGTTCCACTTCGCTCATTCCCCGACTACCTACTCTAAGTACTTTATTTGAATAAACAAAACAATTGCAAACAAGAAGGCCAGTAATAAGAAACATAGTAGAAGAAACAGATTTTCATAAAATCCACTAAATTTCATCATGAATGATTATGTGAGAGTAAGACTTTCAGTTGAATGACGAGAATATATTAACAAAACGAAGCAGATTTCATATAGAAGGGAACAATAACGAAAAGAAGAGAAATGGATAATCTAATTTTAACCTTTCTTCTTCGGTCAAGTAATCCTCATCAAGAAGCTTCTTGAGCAATAAATCCTGACAAGAAGGATGCAAAAAAATTTCAAATGGCTTATAGAGATACCAATGCATAAAATGGCCAATAGAGATACATGGATTAATTAAGTCCGGACTGCACTGTGATCCTCTACCTATGCAAGAAAAAGACTCCAGTAACCAAACTCATTACCAAGTGCAACTGGTGATAGTGGTGATGCTATTGAATTGGTTACTTGGACGATACAACAATTTTTGAAGACGAGACATCTCTGACATTTTGTTTGTCACGGAATTGATTATTAGGTCATTGTGCTTGCTCGCACTCAAATCATGTTAGTAATATCTTTAAGTTTGGCTGCAATCTGCTTGCAGTTTTTCTGGCATTAGTTTTTGAGGCAGGTCTGTTGTTTTCCTTTTCCTTCTTTCTGTATTTTTCTTCTCCTTTTGCTCAATTCTAGCTTTCGGGGAAAAATGCGATGTTTCCTTATTTATTTCTCACGAAAAATTCAAACTAGTCACCACTATCATTGTAATATGAATGTCATAAATGCTATAAAGATTGTGACAGAGATGGATCCCTGTAAATATGTCCAGAAAAGAAAACTCATTATTATCATTACTTTCCATTACAAGGCTATTAAATGGGAATACGACCATCATTGGTATCATCGCTATTGATGGTCAAACTGAACACAGTCTGAACTTGCAAATAACAATAAGGTGTCTGGACTGAAAATCAGCAATTCTTAATCATTGCAACAATCATTTGGCTCAAACCCATTACAATGGTCTGTTATGTCAGTGACTATTATTTCATTTTACTAAGAGGGATCCAGCTGGGCAGGATGGATTGGCAAATATCAATTATATTTATGCTCAAAGAAAGAGATATTTAAAACAGTGAATCAAAATTGTGGAAAAAATAACTAGCTCAAGAGAATTGCACGTTTTTTCCTAGCAAATATTACACCAAAGCATGAAAAGCATACAAGATACTAAGATAACTAGTTTGAACTCGACTTATGATGCTAGGGAAAGTTCTAACAGATTATGAAAAGAACAGCAGGTATGAAACTAAGAGGAGACAAATAAAGAGATACATGTGACCAATGTACACAAAATCTAGTAAATGGTCAGGCGCACACCTGTGCTTCACAGCGCACTACTTTCATCACCCGTTCATTGTACTCGTTGATACTTAAAGGTGGATACAAAAAGTGCCTTCGAGCATACAGCTGCATATTTGACAAGAGAGAAGTGAAACTTCAAAACTGTTGCAGCTAAAAACATTAAAATTCAGTCTCCTAGAAAAAGATTCCAGGTCACATATGACATCAGTTAGTATCACTTTACAAAGAAGCAAGCTAAATAAAGACCCTGATAAGCTTGGTACAAGACAATTATCTAAATATCTGGTTTGGTATATTCAGAACTATAAGCAGTTGCTAATTATTATTTTCCTTGGGAAACATAATCACATGCATGTGGACTTTTTGTCAGAAAAGTTTATGCTACATGAATAAAAATTCTTGAAAAATGATTTAAGAAGTTGGTAGAAACATTATGGCTAATAACTCCTGTGTAGAGTACAACATATTCATTCACTTTTCTCATGGCAGTAAAAACGATAACAAGAGTATGAAAAGGTGGCAAGCGGGGAAAGCAAGTTTTTCAACAATGAAGTTAGAAACAAGATAGATATTAACTGATAATTTGCATGTTAACTATAAAAAGAAGCTAAGTCAAAAGTTCCCATGCACTTGCCAAAAATGCAAAAATTTAGGATCCAATCGCCAAAAATATAAACAACACATATCACTTTCAGTCTAAACTACATGTGAAGCATATAAACGACTTTATTATTATAGGCATGAAAATGTTTCTAGTGCCACCTCATAAATGCAATCTCCCAAGTATGCCAAAGATGCTGCATTGTAAATGGAACGTGGCTTATTCACTTTAGGCGCAACCGGCAACCATGTCTCATATCCCAGATAATGCTCGTCTGATTTCCCTGTACCAGAGAAACAAGGAGTGTCACAAATGCAACTACTTGCAAATGATATAAAACGAAAATCCCTAAACAAATTGATTTCCCTACTACCAAAGAAACAAGGAGTGTCAGGAATGCAACTATTTACAAATGATGTAGAACTGTCCCTAAACAAATTCATTTCCCTCCTATCACAGAAACATGAAGTGTCAGGAATGCCACCACTTGCAAATGATAAATACTGGCATTTATTAATCAGAAAGAAGGGGGAAAAGAGAATAGGAAGTGGAATGTAACTCCTGCTTTATATAGTGAATGACATCGATTTCAATCCCCCCCCCCCCAAAGAAAAAGAAACAATGAAAGAACATGCTCATGTAGGTGTCACATATGTAAAGTAGAAATTACAGCTTATTTTGTCTATTATCAATGTTCTATTTTTTTTTTCTAACATAAGAAGCTACAATATGTTAATACATATTATCCAAGACAATAAACTATCTCTTAGAATTAGAAGTACATAATCAATAACAATCCTGAGATATGACACCGAGAAAAGAAAGCTAGTACATATAACGACAAGAATAGAAGGATGTAGAGAACTCGTAGTGAATGGACATGCCAACAAAAAGGCACACATTTTTTCATGTCAATTCCACACCTTTCTTGCTGGTCGAGCGGCGACTGGCGTTGAGAAGCTGGGAAAAATCCTTCTCGAGGACGGCAGTCCTCGACGAGGTGCGGGCGGGCGAAAGGGACTGGGCGGGAGGAGGAGGAGGGGTGGACGGCGGGACGCGGAGGGGCTTGGCGGACTTAAGGGCGGGAGACTTGGGGCTGGGATTGGTGTCCCACGAGGCCCTCACCGCCACCGCGGCGTGCGCCATGGCGTTCGCGGCCATCGCCCTGCAAGCCCTTCGACAAATTGTGGGGCGGGGTTTGGAGGATCCGAGCAGGGGAAGAGTGTTTAGGCGATAAGGAAGAAGATATGATTGATTGATGGTCCGGTGGGCCCCTATTTGATTCTTATTTTTTTGAACTTTTTCCTCTTTAAGGAAAACCAAAAACATATAATGATTTTTATCAAAGAATTTTAATGTTATAAAAAAATTTGTAAAAAATAATATGTATTAATTTAAAAAGTCCATACATGTATTTTCATAATATTTAATAAAATAAAAAGATAATATCTAAAGTATGTACGTGTATTTTTATAGATATAATACCTTAATGCTTATTATATTCTCCAAGTTAGCTTTATCTAATGATTTTATCATACAAATTTAACGTTATAAAAATTAGGATGATTTTTCTTTAAAAAAACCTTTCTTTTGTTTTCTTTTTTAAATGATACCTCATTTTTAGTCTTCTCATTTAGTATCCTATTTTCCTCTAATATCATAAGTGTCTTACATCATCGTCAATATCAAAGGTTTTTTTTTTTTAAATGACACACCATTTTTAATCTTCTCATTTAGTATCTCATTTTCCTCTAATATCCTAAGTGTCTCTCATCGTCGTCAATGTCTCTTTTCGGTTCCGAAAAAATGAGGTAATAAATAATAATAAATTGGTTCCGAAAAAATGAGGTCATAAATAATAATAAATTAAAATAATAAACATTGAAGATGAAGGAAGATAACGACGCGATCACAATGAGATGAAAGTAGCATAAATAAAATGATAGAGGTCAAAGGTCAAAGGTGAGAGAGAGGAAGGAGACAGACAGGATAAAAGTAATGGGATCGAAAGTGACGAGACAGAAGCAACTAGATATTACAAGACAAAATCAATGAGATTAAAATAGCGAGATAAAGAGAACCATGACAAGATGAAAGAGAGAGGCATTAACGATAACGGGGATATTTAGTGTATTAGAGAAAAATGATAACACCAAATGAAAAAAATTGAAATTGAGGGAAAAAGCCAATAAATTTTTTTTCTTCTGAAAAATCATCCTAAAAATTTAAAAAAAATGAATGTGTTAATAAAAGAAGCCTATACATGTTTTTTCATAGTACTAATATATTAAGAATATAAAATAATAATTGTATGCATGTAATTTTATAGATATAATATATTAATGCTAATCCTCGTGAAGTTACCTTACGAAATAAAATTAACTTGATAAGTACCAAAATATGTGAAAAAACGAAACCTTTTTTTGGCCATCGATTAAATGATGAACAGCAGCACTTTTAGCGAAAATGTTCCTCGAGATTATAGCATTATTTGCATCTGTAAAAGCATGAAATTGCCTTTTTGATTTGTAGATCTTATCATATTATCATTCGTCGGTACATTCTCCTCAAACTTGTCCTTTACCCCTGTGTGTAACTCGAACACTCTACATGATATTTTGTACAAAAAATAACCATCGATAGTCGGCAGTATATATTAAGTGAATTATCAAATCTCTCACGACGTGTCCATATTTGCATTTAACAATCTTTAGAGTTCCCTCCCACTAACCATACAACTACATGTGGTGTCTATAACATTACACGACTCACTTCAATCCAATTTTATTGAACCTAAACCAACTCATTTATCACCAAATTCCAAACAAAAATATTTTCTTAAATAACCTAGATACAAAAAATCTCTTTTTTCATCGTCGAGTTGGTACAGTACGAAGGCGATATAAAAGAGACTCGGCACAGAGTAAAGCTCTCTTCCTCTCATTTTGATTACCATATTATTTCTTTTCTAACTTGGTGGTGTTCTAATGTACTGGAAAATCTCACCGAGTATGTCCTCGGTTCATGTTTTGTAGGTTTTCAGCATCTCAAACCAGTTCACAGTGACCAATCTTTCTTCAGCTCAGTAATCAATCGATCTACCTTGTCTGAAAAAAAGAAATAAAAACCTTTAGATTGACAGATCAAAATTGAAGGCACTTGAGAAGAAGAGATGTACTTCATTTTACAAAACTTGAGCAGACAACAGTATTATTGTGTGAAGCCAACCTGAATTCAGAAGTCGTATTTTGTCCTTCCGCTTTTTAGAACGAGGCAAAGCATGTCGGACATATCGGACGTTGAGTTATAGAAGCTCCAAGATTCCAACATTAATCGCTTCCTCGACCCCTTGAAATGGACAACCTGAATAACAGCGCATAATAATCAAATATAGTATCTCCTTGGATAGAATACCTTGCACTAAGGTTTAAGCTCAGAGGTCAAGGAAAGCATAATTATATTCATCACAGAGAGACACAAGATAACAAGAAGGAATTAATTCCATCAACTAACGACTACAAAATGGTTAATCAGACAAAATTTTAGCAATTAGAAGTTTCATAGGTAATCAACGGGACAGAGAATCTCACTTAAAAACCTACAATTTAAGCTTACCTGGACATCCAAGGGCATGCCATGAAACTGCCCAGCGCCTTCAGGTGGGGTCCAATTATAAACAGCACAAGGCAAAAAGAGAATTGACACTCCGTTTAGCTCAGCAGAGAAGCTTTCATGCCTACCAAACTTCTTTAGAGCAAATGGAAGATGAGACTTAACTACCCATGCAAGAGCTAACTGATCACCAAGCATGCGGGAGGCCTTCATAAATTTCAAGCTGTACACGTTCACAACTTCTTCTAAAAAGATCTTTGCCCTGCAGCCAAAAATTGGTATCTTATTTGCCGAGTTGTTGAATCAGAAAATCATAATCATGAAAAGAGACTGTGAACTAACTTATAAATTCCATCTGGAGTGCCTCTTACTGCAATGAAACCTGAGTTTAGAGGCTGGTCTTTATTGTTACGAAAAGTGAGGGCCAGGTGAAAGTTAGGATCTTTCTGAAATATATGCCCAAGGTCATTTACCACTGCAATATCAGAATCAGTGAAAATGTAGTGACTAGTACTCCCGAGGCCCTTAGATTGCTCTTGAAGCCTTGTTTCTAGGAATGCCTGCAATGGTCCGAGATAACGAAAAAAAGATTCACTTAAATTAACAACCTTTCAGTAGCACAAGAAATTAATAGATCTAAAAACATTGTGCTACACTATGCTAAGATAAACTTTACAGGCTGCAAAATCATATAACTATAACATGTGGAGTTGAACACTCCACTCGCACATGCAACACAGATTGGAAATGTTTAAATATTTTGTTGCTGGTATATATCACTAAGATTATTATAAAGGCCTCACTAGCTTCAGCCACATGGAAACTGTAGAGGCACTTTTGTAATATGATTTTGGAGTCATGTTTTGATAAATGTTATGGAGCATCGTACATGGAAATGGTTTCCCTTTCAGCCCATTACTTTTCTCTTTCTTTTGTAGACATCATTTTTCTGGTGGAAAATAAGTGTTTCCACTCTTCTATCACTCTTTTGTCTTTTTCTCTTCAAACTCCCTGTGAAACTAGGGATTTAATCCAACATTGTTTTAGGTTCTGTTTCTTTATTTTTGCATCTGGGCAACTATATGTAGAATTCTCTCTCACAATATTCAATACTCTTTATTTCAAATATGTGATTTGCACTAACTTTGGATATTATTAGTATCATAATATCGATAGACTTGGCCAATATACTTTTTCTGAAATAGTGATTTTCTGCTGATCCTTGTGGTTACAATTTTTTACTCAACAGAATCTTGTAAAAGTATTGGATAATTTGGCTAATTTACACAAAGAATTGCTGGAGGCATAAAACCTAAAAAGAAGAGTAGATACACAGTAATAAAGTTAAAACAATCTTGTAAAAGAACCAACAAGCAGCTAGACAGCAATGGTTTGTGATGTAAAATAATATGGTAAAAGAGTCTACTCCAAAAAAGCATGAGCATGGTACAACTACCCATGAAACATGGTTGATATGAATGTGGAACAACATCATATTTCGAATATGCCAAACTAAATGGGCAGAATTATACTGAACAAAAGAACAGACCAGGATCGAAAATGTATTATTCCTTAGAAACTGAAGCTATTCAAATACTATTTAAACATGATCTTACAATGTAGGACCTGATTCTCTGAAGCATCAAGTTTCCACGTGAGTAATCTCCAGGAATTGGTAATGTTGTTGCTTTACTTTTTCTTATTGCAAACTCAGAAGCAGGATCAGTCAATATGATTACACTGCTGCTTGGCATTGACACCTGTAAAGTTCTACATACAAAAATCAAGTTAAACAAACACCAACCATCTTATACATTTATTTAATTCAGCAATCGAAAATAAGGGCAAAATTGATGAAAAACATCAGCTTGTATAAATTAGTTTTTGTCTGGATGAAAATGTGGAATTTAAAGACAATTCTCCAACCAATATGCACACCAAAAGAACATTAGTGCATGAATTTAGAAACAAATGAATGTAACTAAGTTGAATAACATTAGCACATAATCCACAGTTTATAACCCCATTGGATATGCAAAATCGGATAATAGCACACTTCTAAAGTGGCCATTACATATATGATTAAACTTAAAATCAGTGTCCCTTACAGAAATCTCCTAAACATGCTTGTGTGTTGGTGTATGTAAAATGTACATTTTAAAGAACAATATCATATTTTTTATGTGTAAACATAATTAATCAGGAGCATGTAATTTAGTGTTTATACATGTAATTACCTGTATGAAGTCTATGAAAGCAATAAGAATGGCCATGGACCTTTCAGCTTTGCTGTAGGAATTGTTTCCAACAATTACCATATCAGATAATTTACTATCCGCCCTTGCAGAGTCTGATCCACGCGAGCTGTTGTAAATTGTGTAAACTGTGACAAATGAAATGCTGTCACCAATTTGAATGTCCTCATGTGAGATTGAAGAATGGACCTTATTGACAGCTTTGAGGCCTGTAACAGGAGACACATGATGAGGAAGCTCACAGAGACATAATTGATTGCATTAAGTTTAGTTGCAAAATCAACAGAAGGCACAATCATCCAGAAATCTGCCAACGGTATACACATTTTAG